>NC_085868.1:2814246-2829246 GCF_034702125.1 Engraulis encrasicolus
GTGTGTGTGTGTGGTAACACTTTATTTTAGGGATACATCTATTAGCACTAATACATACAATGTGCCTGTATAAGTAACTTATAAGGCATGTACAAAGCAAAATGAAACATTTTTTAGGCATGTATTCGCAAATGTCTTGTTTATGCACAAGATATTATCAATTCAACCTTAGTAAGGACCTAGTAGGCCTTAGTGTTTGCTTAGTACATGCCTTACAAGTTACTTATGAAGAGTTCAGAAGCAAAACCCCCTAACTCCATTTCTGAACACCTGCGCTTCTATATTTTTAGAGAACCCCGTTGTTGGTTTGGTTTACATTCATGTAATTGATAATACATATAAATAGTTATAATACATAAATAAAGTAAAAAAATATGCAATTTTGATAGATTTGTATTAAATAAAAATGAATTAAGATTATTTTCTGAAATGGCACTTAGGGGGTTTTGCATCTGAACTCTTCTTATGCAGGCATTAACATTGTATGTATTAGTTCTAGTAGATGTATCCCTAAAATAAAGTGTTACCTAGTGTGTTTGTTTGTGTGTGTGTGTGTGTGCGTGCGTGCGTGCGTGCGTGCGTGCCTGCGTGCGTGTGCGTGTGCGTGTGCGTGCGTATGCATGTGTCTGTGTGTGTACGTGCATTCACCTGATAAGTAACAGGTGTATTTTCCCACAACATTGACAGCTGAATAAACAAACATGTTCTGGAAAAAGCAGGTGAGCACAATATATCTGATCGGCGTCCCTGAACTTAACTCTACCTCAAAAGTCTGTACTGAAACTATAAACAGAGGTTGATCAAGGACTTCACAAACACTGCTGCTGCACCTCCTTCTACTATCAGCATTATTGCTACAGCCAGTACTGAAAAGGACAGAAGGGGCGTTGTTAAAGGTAAGACCAGTTTTATTCTTGTACTGTATATAGATATAATATATTGCAATATACAATAAATGCAAAATAAATGGAAGCTTTTTTTATGAAATGAGAATGGCTTCATCTACTTCATATCTTTATTTAGCTGCCTTTGCAACAGTAATTCTCTTTTCTGATTGGATGATGGGGTGACCATTAACCCTCTGGAGTCTAAGGCCTCTCAGAGGCTTTGAGGTTCTTTGCAACACCTTGACTTTTTTCAAGTATTTCAACTAACTGTAAACATCTATGCAAAAGTGGCACATATGGTTGAATTCTGAAAAGCCTAACAAAAAAAGAATATGACGGTAAAATGAATGTAATACAAACAAGTTTTATTTAAAGGGGTATGCCACTATTTTGGGGCTTAATACAGTTAAAATCGTTGGCTGGGGTTTATAAAGGTGGTAATGTGTCTTATTTTTCATGTTAAGCGTAAGTTAAAAGAGGGAATATGTCGCTAAGCTAGTGAAAGTCAATGGATCCATGTACGGACAATATTGTGTTTTAAAATTGTGCATGCAATTATTATTGTTATGATTTTATGGCCATTTATCTCTGGGACATGTGGATTTGGGGATATGTACCCATTCGGCTGAATCACCCACACTCTAAATATATGTATCCAAGACTTTTGAAGATCGAATCTTGTAAACAAAAGTGTTTGCTATATAAAAGTAAAAGAGCATTTAGAAATGCTATTTCCTTACAAAGTGTGAAAGAGTAACTGTAAATCAAGCCAGTTGCTCTGCAAGTTGAATACTAATTAGATGGACCTATAACACCTCTGATGGCCACCACCCCCTGCCACTTTCCATATGATAATTGTCAGTATATATCTGAAAACTAGAAGTTTCAAGGTTTTTAATGGTGTCACTTATATGTTTGAATGACAAAAACTCACATTCACATGTGTTTTGGGAGTGTCAAATCCGGTCACTGGTGACCGGGTGGACCTCAGGGTGTTAATTCTGTGGAACCAGTCAAGTGTCTCAGACGTGTGAAAGTTGGATGCGCATAGAATATTGGACATGCATAGAATTGTTTGAAATGCAGACGGTATCTAATGGATAAAGCTGTAAATTAAATAACAATGGAAAATTAAATAATCACTCTGTCGGCATTCCAAACGAAGAATCCAGACGCATCCAACTTAAACTAGATTCTGGTGCAGTTCGCATGGTTCCTACAACTTTACAGACAGTTATAGATATCAAAAATACCCTACCCTAATGGCAAACAAGTGGGATAACGGCTGTCGAGGTCAACCACTTCCACAAAGTTAATGGCTTACACATCCATACAGTACGTGCACGTATGTGGGCGCGCACACACACACAGATACACACACACTCTAGCATGCACAGATTGGAACGAGTTGGTGCTCCCGCATTTGCCCCTTTGCCCTACTGGATAAAAATGTAAAAAAAAAATTGTAAAAAAAAAAAAAAAAAAAAGTTTTGTAATAGTATACTGTATAGCCTGGGTTGACATGATAATCTAGAAATGCTTGTCAATTAGTAGTGTCTAATAGGCAGGGGTGGATTAATGAACGGGCCTAACGGGCCCAGGCCCAGGGGGCCAGAGGTCCCAAGGGGCAAAGCCAACTTGGCCCCGTGGCCAAGACCCAACTCTGCCTTGAAAACCACATTTGCAATACTAATCTTTCCAAGTTGCTTCATGTACCAGCCAATATAGTGTACAATGTCCTGGTATGGTCCCTAGGCCAAGCCACATCTGAGAGCCCAAGGGGGCCAAGGCCCCAAGAGGCCAGGCTAACTTGGCCCCATGGCCTCGACCCACAGAGGGACAGAGGCCCCAAGGGGCCAGGCCAACATGGCCCCAAAACAGCCTTCGCAATAATAATCTTTCCAAGGTGCTTCATGTGCCAGCGAATATAGTGTACAATGAACTGGTATAGTCCCTAGGTCAGGAGTGGGGAACCTATGTCTCGAGGGCTGTTTACGGCCTTTGAGACCGTTTTATCTGGCCCTCAACATCATTTCAATGTTATGCAGCTTCACATCAAATATAACACATTTTGTAAAGGAATCTTAGAAATGACATTTGCAATACAATTAAGTTATATTCAGGGGAACAAGAGAAGGTGGGGTCTGTTTTAAAGCTGGCTGCCTGCCTTCAATATAGGCTAAAGTGCCGGGGGGAATCCTGGTTTGTGTTCATAGTGCGGCCCTCGGAGGACTTTGACGGCCCTTGGAGCAATTTGATGTGGCACTTTGAATGAAAAAGGTTCCCCATCCCTGCCCTAGGCCAAGCCAGGTCCGGGGGTGGGGGACCCAAGGGGGCCAAAGCCCCAAGAAGGCAGGCCAACTTGGCTCCATGGCCTCGACCCAAATCAGCCGTCAAAACAAACCTTTGCAATAATAATATTTCCAATTATTTGAGTTCATGAGTTGCTACCACTGATTGTGGTTGCTACAAAAATTACTTGTGTGTAGGCCTACCTACTGTTTGTTGAATTCGGCATTCATTCGGACTTTCAGTCATGACTAATGGATAGTAATCTCAGCATAGCATCACATACGTGGCCAAGTGACATTAATTTTCTGAGATGGGATTTGCCATTCCTTGCCCTAAAATCGATTAGAATGCAGGTAATTGCATCTAAAATATACAACATTGCCAAAAATGTGTTGCTGTGCCTCAGCGTACACACTATGTACATAGTTCTATAGCATCCCAACTCTATAGCATGGTGGGAACTGGTGTGTATTGTACTGTCCAATGAGCAGGTTGCTGTTGCAACTGTGACATGGGTTAGGTTAAGGGATAGTTCTGGTCAGGGCACAAATTGAAAACTGAGAAACGTTGCATTACGACAGTTTAGGTTTAGGGATGGTTTTGGGAAGGGCACAATTTGAAAACTCGGAAACATACAATGTGGGGAACATAGAACCCTTTTTTAGAAAAAGGGTCCTATGTTCCCCGTTCCCATATAAAGACAGGGGAACATAGGACCCAGGCAACATAGGTACGCACGCTCCCCTTGAACGCAGATGGCTCACCTGAACTGAGCAGATCCAGGGACGTGTGCCAGCGCAGGCAGCAGTGCCACCACACACCTTATTCACTGCCCCTCCAGCCAAAGTTGCTTGTGACTTTGAAAGTACAAACCCCAAACTCCGGTGAAGTTGGGATGTTTGGTAAACTGAGAATAAAATCAAAATGTTCTCATTTTCAAAACATTCAATACATTCCTTAGATGGAAAATAGTGAAAAGACAACATATCAAGTGTTAAAACCGAGAAAAAATATTATTTTAGGGGACATGTGTACTCATTGCAAAACATGACAAGGAATACACCTACCATTTAAGCTGTTAAAATCATGTCCAAGATAGGAATCAACACTGTTTTTATATAAAATCATCTCATCGGTTTATGCTATTAACTGTTACGTCTTGTCTTTTTTTTTGTTTTTAGTCTTCCTCGTCCTTTGTTGCCTTTTATTGTCCCCGTCCCAACTCTTTCACACGTTGGAATTACACATTCATGAATATCCCCCAAAAATATAATTTTGGTCAGTTTTGATGGCTGATATGTTTTCTTTGTAGCGTTCTCCAACTAATGTCAGAACCAGACTTCTGAAAATGGCAGTATTTTGTTATTATTCACAATTAACCTTGCATCTCAACTTCTATGGAGTTGGGGTTTGTAGTTTAAAGAGAGCCCTGACATTCATAACAATAATTTGCAAGTGTATGAATTAAACGAACCTACCACAGAAGTTGCTAAAACCTTTGCTTGTGGTCGAAAGAGGCTCATAGCATTCAGAACAAGGTATTCTATGTACAGTAAGAGTATTCACATACTAAAAGTTTTGGTCAAAACCAATCACAAAGCCTTGACCTGGATAGGGTTTTTTTCAACCAACTTGAAAGTTGTGCCCCTGCCATGGCTCAAGCCGTAGGCCACTGCACTGATTCACCGGCGACCCGAGTTTGTTTCCGGCCTGGTTCTTTGTCAAACTTCCCCGTCTCCCTCTGCCCACTTGGTTCCCATCTGCCTCAACTGTCCTATCACAGCAGTGCATTGTATCATCTACTGTATATCTTTATATATTTGCACATTCACATGTGCAACACACGCGCACACACGCACACATTACCTGACTGAGGAAGATGTGTTTGGGCTGTAGTATACACTACACCACTGCAACTTGGCTCACTGCAACTTTGTTAACATGAACATGCATANACACAAAGGGAGAGAGAGGCACATATCAGGGCCATTTCTAGATCAGAAATGTACAGATCAGTACACTACCAACGCGACAGAAAACATAATCTCCTTGGTGGAGGCCAAACGCATTTGAAAAGGGCACTTATTGTGTAGTGGCGCAAAGGGACATTTATCTTGTCTTTATTTGTGCACGCCACAGTTTTTTTTTTTAATTCAGATGCAAAACTCCCTGAGTGCATTTCTGATTAAATGCAATTCAGAGTTTAGCTGCTGATTCAAGTCAAATAAGGCGTCTTTAAGCTGTAAGAAGAATTGAAAACACCTTTGTTTTTATTTCCACAGAGACTTTCACTATGAGGACGACGGCCACCCTACTGCTGGTGCTGCTGTTCATGTGTGCTCAGGCTCAGAGCATCCAGTCTGAAGTCCAGACAGAGAGCCAGAGCACTGGGACTGCTGATGCGGCTGATCAAGACTTTTCCCAACAGGACGTCTCCAATGAGCTGAATGAACTCAGATACATGGTGGTGGAGCTGAGGGTGATGCTAAAATATACTCAAGATGAGCTAAAGGTATTGGAGGGTGGACATGCAGCAATGAAAGAAAGGCTGATGGCCAGTGAGACTAAGGTAGAGGCTATGGACAGGGTTCTACAGGACAGCAGAACTGAGGTAGATAATCTGAAGAAGGAACACGAGGCAGAGCTGGTGATATTGAGGACCAGGCTGACTGCTAGTGAATCTGGGATAGATGACCTGAACAAGGAAGGTGCAGCACAGGAGGCAGAGCTGACAGCAGTAAAGGCCAGGCTGGCAGACACTGAGACTGATGTAGAGAACCAGGAGAAAGCGATTCAAGAAATTAAAGCAACACCCAAGGTGGCCTTCTCAGCAGGTCTGACTAACTCAGGAGGCATAAATGCAGGGAACACAGATCTGAACTTGGTCTTCAGTAGAGTGATTACTAATGTTGGGCAGGCATACAGTAACATGAACGGCTTTTTCACAGCTCCAGTCAGAGGGGTCTACTACTTCAGATTCACTGTGATGGATTCACTATCCTCGCGCTCGATGCGTATCTGGTTGTATAAAAATGGACAGCTGGTCATGTGGTTGAGTGACTATGACACTGATGGAAATCACACCTATCTGTCCAGTGGTCTGGCTCTGCAACTGGAGAAGGGAGATCAAGTCAATCTGAGAATCCCAGCAGGACACAGGCTCTATGATAATGAGCATAACCACAGCACCTTCAGCGGCTTCCTGCTCTTTCCTGTCTGAGAGGCCAAAAACCACCATTCATTCATTCTAGTCGTCATGTTTGTGAAATGATTTTCAAAATACAAATCACCACGACCAAATAAATCTGTCTTTAACTGAATTTTAGCTGCAATTCTTTGTGGTTGTCATTTGCACATGCAGTACATGTACAATAAACTCTCTAGGATCAACCTTGTAAAATATGGGGTGTCAAAATTTCACAGTGAACTTGTATAAATCTAGACACAGTATTTATAACACTGTGAGAGTGGAAATGTAAGCCTGTGGCGTTAAGTTCTGCTAGGAAGATGAGACGGTACCTCACTCTCATCACTGCTCTTAAAGGGGTATGCCACTATTTTGGGGCTTAATACAGTTCAAATCGTTGGCTGGGGTTTATAAAGGTGGTAAAGTGTCTTATTTTTCATGTAAGCCGTTGTCTTGCTTTAGTAAGACAAGTTAAAAGAGGGAGCATGTCGCTAAGCTAGTGACAGTCAATGCATCCGTGTAGCATGCTACATGCTTACATGAAAAATAAGACACTTTACCACCTTTACAAACCCCAGCCAATGATTTTAACTGCATTAAGCCCCAAAATAGTGGCATACCCCTATCCAATCACAGCTCCCAGTCGGGGAATCCCACCACGTCACTCGCTCATCCTCTCCTTTCAGTCAATAGAATGTCTACGCGTTTGTTTTAAAACTCTCTGTCTGTTTCTGCTCTTTGCTACTCAGAGTAAGCAGATTCCGACGCGCTGGTCTCAACATCTTCCTTGCTAACTCTCTAGCCATTCATCATCGTTTACGATTCATCCAGTTTAAGCCGTGCCTGGTTGCACAGTATGCCGCATTACCTGCGTCAAGCTTAAAAGGCGGCAAACTCGCTCGCGCACTCTCCTTAACGTACCTGTCTGTCTCGAGCTCTGATGGGGTTCCCTTTGTGACCGGCCGCTTCTGTGAATCGCCCGACATTGTCACAGATTCCGGTATTCGAGACGTTCTGCTTGACGAAATGGGTTTGCCCCGCAGGTTGTATGAATTCAATTTCGTTATTACAGTTGTCGACCTGTTCCCACACTCTTCCTTGCAAAGTTCAGCCATGATCCTGTCCAGCGCACGCACACGTGTCAAACACCTTCCGTTCTCAGTGGATCTCAGTGGGCAACGCACGGTAAACTTTCGTGTCGAGCACGCTATTTCTGGCCCCTGGTTTCGAGCCGACACCCGCCGTATCGCGGGCGACGTTCACCTAATTCAGTTAACTGGAACTTAGTCTATCTTTTAAATCTCTGATTTTATTCTTAACNGTAGCCCCTTAATGCGCGCCGTACCTCCTGTGGCACGCTGCAATAGACATTGAAAGTTAACGACTACAGTGGTACACTACTATGACAGTGCATTAGGCCTTTAGTAATGCATTATGACTTGGTCATTACCATTCTGGTAACAGCTAATTTATAATGCCGTGTCTTAAGGGGTTAATCATGTTTGTGCAGAACTGTTCAGTGGGCCTGTGGAGGGGCGGCGTATTTCTTATCATTAACCCTTTATTGGGATATCTTGTTGAGTAGGCCTACACATTTTAACTTCATTTAACTACATTTTAACTAAGGGCCTTTTATGGTTGTTTTTAATTCCTTTGCTGATCGCACATTCCTAGGATATACAGTGGCTTCAAAAAGTCTACACAGCCCTCTTCAAATGTCAGGTTTTTGTGATGTAAAAAAGGACAGAAAGACAAATAAATCCACAGATTTTTCCACCTTCTATCTAAACTATTAACCTGTACAATGCAATTGAGAAACAAGCATAAAGCTTTAAATGGAAACAATAGAAAATAAAAAACTTCAATTAACATGGTTGCATAAATATACACACCCTTAAATTAATACTTAGTTGCAGCACCTTTGGCTTGTCTGGGTCATTCCAAAACCTCAATATCATTCTGGTGAAGCCATTCTTTTGTAGATTTAGGTGTGTGCTTGGAGAAATTGTCGTTCTGAAAGATTGGTTCCTCTGCATCTTCACCTTTAAACCAGGGGGCCAAAGATTTTGTGCCACTACCACGGCCCCTGTGGAAATTTTCATAATTCCCTCCTCCCTAATGAAGGCCCCAGTTACAGCTGAAGAAAAAGAGCACAAAAGAACAATGCTGCCACCACCATACTTCATGTTAGGTATGGTGTTACTTCGGTGATGTTTTGTGCCAAAAATACCTTTTGGAATTATGTCCAAAATGTTCAACCTCAGTTTCACCTGACCATAACACATCTTCACACATGCATTTGGGAGATTACAGAAGTATTTTTTGCAAAATTTACCTCACCAAGATTGAAATTTTTGGTCATAATCTTTTGCTCTGTAATCTTGCCCTTATCTTTCTGGGGCTAAGTGTACAGATACACTCTCCCATCGCTCATTTACCTGGTTGTGTCCATGTCCACAGGTCTTTTCCGGTTGAGCTTAGGTTTCGATTGACTAGCTAGTGCCGCTCCCTGTTCACTCACTTGATTCAAGTGTGGACTCTGTCTACTTCGGGATGTCGACACCACTCCACATATGTGGTGGAGTGACCTCCACATATGTGGTGGCGGTGGCTTCCCCTCTCTCTTCCTTCATACATTCATTGTTCTGGTGTCTTCCTTTAATTTCATCTCTTACATTGTCACTTTATTTCACTTGTTATTCATTTGTTATTGATACATGCTGACTTTATCATTTATTCTGTGATCTCCACATATGTGGTGGTGGTGGCTTCCTCTCTCTCTTCCTTCATATATTCGTTGTCTGGTGTCTTCTTTCAATTCTTTCTCATGCATTGTCAATTATTTCTATTGTTGGTGTTGTTGTTGGAGTTGTTGTTGTTATTTATTATTTATTTTCCGAGACTCGCGCAATGACCATTGCATTCAGTGATCATTCCGCGAGCGACTTGACTCATCGTTCATTTATTAATTTATTTATTTCGTTCGCTGAATCCGGTGGCCTGGTTTAGCTCGGTAATCGTTACGGAGGCTGGTAGCCCAGCCCAGCCGGTAGCTCGGCCTTGCTGTTTTCGCTCAGTTTACATTCACGTCAAGCCAGTAGCCTGGCCGGTCATCGGTGGCCCGATCGACCGTGTAAGCGCTCCACGAAGCTGGTGGCCCAGCTTAGCCAGTTGCTTGGCTCCATAGTCTTAGCTCAGTTTGCACTTGAGTCATGCTGGTGGCCCAGCACCCAGCTAAATCGTCCGGCGTTCACAGTCTTCGCCCTCGCACCTACACGCAGACGTGCCAGTTCACCGCCAGTCGTTTTCAGCGGAGTGCTCCGTGGAGCAGATGGGCCTGCTCCAACGGTGGCCCGGCTTCTATTTTCAGCTGGTTGCCCAGCTCTGCCGGTAGCCCGGTGTCATTTTACGGCTGGTTGCCCAGCCCAGTCGGTGGCCCGGCTCGCTCAGAGTTGGTATCCCAACTCGTCCGTACATCCATCGCCTTTCATTCGTCGTCATTTTTGTTGCCCTCGCTCGGCCTGCTCGTACACATTTTGTTCCCGCACATGGTGCTGCGTCTTTGCCTGTCTTGCGTTCCGTCTCCCTCTTTCCAACAGCATGACTCTCCCCGTTGTCATAACTGTTCTTTGTTTTGTTCTTGTTCAATTCTGTAGGTCCAGGTAGGCTTTTCATCCGCAGTCCCGGGTGAGTATCCTGCAGGTCCAGCGTTTTATCTGCAGTCCTGGGTGAGTATCCCCCCCCTGCCACACCTTCCTTCGCCCATTCATACACTTTCCCTTACTTTGGGGGTGGGCTCTCACCCCCTGCCTTTCTATGGCAGGATATGAGCACACTCTCTATGCCATAACGTTAATATCTTCAACTGTTAAACACACATTATTATATGGTGTGACGTCATCGGTCGAATGCTCCATTCATTTCAATGGGGCTCCCCAACGTTCGCACGTCTGATATTTGAGATAACGGACGGGTTGGTCTATATCAGACCGCTGTCAATGGCAACAAGACTTTTCACTGCTAAAGCGACTTTTCAACAAGACTCTAATCAGCTGCTGTGATAGACAACACCTGTTGTCTAGGCTAGCCTACCTGTTGCCTAGCGGTGTTCCACAACGGCACTGTTTTGTTTTGCGCAGCAACAATCTTTTGACATGAAAAATTATAATGAACTTAACATTAAATAAAGAAATGTCCCCGCCATGTGTGAATCATTTAAGTATATCCATATAATAAGCAGGTTAACGTTCGGCGAGTCGGTCGCTTTGTGGAATAGCAGCACTTCAGAGAGAACAAGACCTAAAGATTCTCTCTGTCGTGCTGCTATTCCACGGTAGCGACCTTCTCGCCGAACGTTAACCCTTAGTTATCTAATTGCAGTATCCATTACCCATTGGGCCTTTTCCGGGTGCCCCTTGCAGGCACGTTATCTTGATACCACCTTGCACATTTCAGTTGTGATCTTCCCTACGGGATCCTGTGAGTAACCATAATTCATACACACTCGTTGGGGTAGGCTTCGCCCCCTGCCTCATCATCGGCAGGATATGAGCCCCCCTTTTGCAAATTATATTTTGCAGGTCGGGGACCTGCGCCAAAGAGAAATGTTGCCTCCCTGTATATTAATAAATACCTTTCATTTCATTTTGTCTATCGAGTCTTCTATGGTAGAAATGTAAGCCTGTGGCGTTAAGTTCTGCTAGGAAGATGAGACGGTACCTCACTCATCACTGCCCTTAATTATCCAATCACAGCTCCCGGTCGGGGAATCCCGCCACGTCACTCGCTTATCCTCAGCTTTCAGCCAATAGAATGTCTACGCCTTGGTTTTAAAACTCTTCGTCTGTTTCAGCTCTTTGCTACTCAGAGTAAGCAGACGCAGACGCCCCACCTCCATCCCCTTCAACCTCCGTCTCCTTCAACCTCCGTCTCCTTGGACACCATCTCCTTCAACCTCCGTCTCCTTGGACCCCATCTCCTTCAACCTCCGTCTCCTTGGACCCCGTCTCCTTCAACCTACATCTTCAGATGTCCTGGTTTCCTGGTCCGCTTCAGCCTCCTTCAGCCTTATCCTAATGAGTCACCGTCACCAGTTGGTCCCTGTCCTGTAATGGGGGTAGGCTTCGCCCCCTGCCTCATCATCGGCAGGATATGAGCCCCTTTACAATTATATTCTGCAGGTCGGGGACCTGCGCCAAAGAGAATTACCTCTTGTATATTAATAAATACCTTTCATTTCATTTTGTCTATTGAGTCTTCTATGGTAGAAATGTATGCCTGTGGCGTTAAGTTCTGCTAGACGGTACCTCACTTTCATTTTATTTGTCAATAGAGTCTTCTATGGTAGAATTACTTTAACCCTCATGTACGGTAGTGTTAAGGCCAATAATTGAGCGTTTTCATTTTTATTTTCCATCATACACCAATGAGACTTCATTAAAATCCTTCACCTATAGTCTGTTGGAATGGGTTAAATGAAAAAAAGACAAATTCCTTTATCTTCATGCAGTATAAGGAGAAAATGTACTCTCTTGATGTCAAATTGATGTCAAAATTGACTGATATTAGGAATAATAATAAGTAATAAACTATTTTTGCATTCTAATATTTAGTTTGTGTAATAGTATTATGACAATGCAATTGAAACTTGTGCTTCATTTTTATATCTATACATCGTTTTATTAACCTTGGCCAATGCAGCACATGGCGGGTTTTTTAAATAATTTTCCTTGATTTTTTCATGAAAACAAAACTGTGCAGGGTGAAGTAAATAAGGTTTTACATCGCACTAAACATGAAGCACATCTGACTTGTACTGTCATCATTTTATTACATGGACCTAGTAAGTCTTGGAATCAAACTAATTAAATAAGGTAAATCAATACCACATGTCTACCATTTATTAACATTTAGAACATGACCAGCCAATTAATCCTTAACACTGAAAGGAACTCTTTTTCTAACACAGCTTAAGGGTCAACAGTCAATGTAAAATTTTGCAGGTGGTTGAATGACTCTGGTGGAGCTCACAGCTATCTGTCCAGTGGTCTGGCTCTGCAGCTGGAGAAGGGAGAGTTAACTAATATGAAGTATTTTAGAAAATAATAGGGTTTTTTTTAAATAAAAGAGAGAGTTTAATTTCTTTAACCCTCATGTGGTGTTATGACATGGCAAGGCAAGGCAATTTTATTTGTAGAGCATAAATTCATAAAAAGTAAGATAAAATAAAGTAAAATAAAATGAAATGAAATAAAAGTAAAAGCACAAGGCATAACAGGTGAAAATAGAATAAAAATGAGTACATATAAAAGCCAGAAATAAGGAGAAAGACACATAGAAAATATCAAATGCATTTTGATCTCTAAAGGAAGGCACCTGAATAAAGCTTTGTCCTTAAAATCGGTGTAATGCCATTGTTCTTTTTGTTCTTGTAAGAATCCTTGCAGCTCCAAGCATTTTACAGACGTTTCCTTGATATGATGTTGAGTCACAGCCAGTTACTTGGAGACTTTAAACCTGTGTTGGAGGGAATCTGAGGCAGGGTGTTTCACGTTTACTTAACTTTGTGTATCACTGTTTCACCTAGATAACCAGCTATGCTGACCAAGAGACCTATTATCAGATCAGGACCTATTATCAGATCTGTGGGCTAGCAGTTTGGCTACATAGCGTTGGTCTGAACTGTGGAGGTGTGTGTGTGTGTTTGTGTGTGTGTGTGTGTGTGTGTGTGTGTGTGTGTGTGTGTGTGTGTGTGTGTGTGTGTGTGTGTGTGTGTGTGTGTGTGTGTGTGTGTGTGTGTGTGTGTGTGTGCGTGCGCGCACGTGCGTGCGTGTGCGTGTGCGTGCATGTGTTGAGCAGTGAGAGAGAATAAGAATCACACATCGTGGTTTAATTTCTATAGCTTTTTGCACCCATACCTAAAGATATGGGCATGTGTACACACACACACACACACAAACACACACACACACACACAGAGAGTGAATGGGGTCCTGTCCAGGTCCATTGCATTATGGGAATGTACATAATGACTGTGCCAAAATCCCCAGGAGACATCGTCCTTCACACTCACCCGTAGAGTGCAAGCGAGAGGGAGAGAGAGAGAGAGCATGTGTGCACAGAGGACAGAATATTCTTTCCTCTAGTGTGTGCAGGGCAGGGCTAGATATGGCAGCAGCCTAGGGGCCCCCACCTGCCCTACTGATTTTTCAAAAGTGAAAAAATGGCAGAACTATGATACGATGCAATATTCAAAAATTCACCTGCCGTTTTGAATAAAGTTGATCACATTATCCTTAATTCCTATCTCATAATTATGACACTGACTGTGTAAATTTGTCGAAAACTTTGCTTTCCATGGGGGCCACAGCAACCTGTAGACTAGGGGCCCCAGGCCATCTTAATCCGGCCCTGTGTGTGTGTGTGTGTGTGTGTGTGTGTGTGTGTGTGTGTGTGTGTGTGTGTGTGTGTGTGTGTGTGTGTGTGTGTGTGTGTGTGTGTGTGTGTGTGTGTGTCTGTGTGTGTGTGTGTGTGTGTGTGTGTGTGTGTGTGTGTGTGTTGCTGATGAGGAAGACTCTGAATATTCCAATGGGGTGGGGCGTCAGGTGGGCGATCGGAATATTCTAGTGGTTTGCAAGATAGTCTTAGGGGCGGGCGAACAGGCACAGGCACAGGCAGGGGGTCCCTCGGCCAAGAGAGAGGATGGGGTGGGGTGGGGTGGAGTAGGCTGAGGGTGCACGTGTGTGTGTGTGTGTGTGTGTGTGTGTGTGTGTGTGTGTGTGTGTGTGTGTCTGTGTGTGTGTGTGTGTGCGTGTACGTCTGTGATGGGGCTGGAGATGGGGGAGGTGGGGTTGGGGAGGGGGTCAAGGAAAACCCCTGGGGTGCACTTTACGAGTGCGATTAATAACTCATACCCATGCCCCCACACACACACATGTGCCTCCCGCCACCCTCCCAACACTCTGGCACCCCCTGCTGTGTGTGTGTGTGTGTGTGTGTGTGTGTGTGTGTGTGTGTGTGTGTGTGTGTGTGTGTGTGTGTGTGTGTGTGTGTGTGTGTGTGTGTGTGTGTGTGTGTGTGTGTGTGTATGTTGAACTAGGCTATCTAGCTGCTATGTGCGTGCCTGTGCGTGTGTGTGTGTGTGTGCGCGCGCGCACGTGTGTATGTGTGTGTGTGGAGCATGGCTGCCCACTGCCCATTATAAAGGAGCCAAGACACCTCCCCTCTAGGCCAATTGCTAGGCATGAGGGAGACGTTAGGAGGAAGGGGAAAGGAGGGAGGGGAGGGGATGAGATGGGCGGATCACGTCAAAGGTGTGTATCACGTGTGTGTGTGCGTGTGTGCGTGAGTGTGTCTGTGTGTGTGTGTGTGTGTGTGTGTGTGTGTGTGTGTGTGTGTGTGTGTGTGTGTGTGTGTGTGTGTGTGCGTGCGTGTGTGTGTGTATGTGAATATTAATATGAGCACCTGCATAATCCTGGCCCTGGTGGTGAGGTCATTCCTAAGTAGGGTCACACACACACACCCAAGACAGGGCGTCACTGTGTGTGTGTGTGTGTGTGTGTGTGTGTGTGTGTGTGTGTGTGTGTGTGTGTGTGTGTGTGTGTGTGTGTGTGTGTGTGTGTGTGTGTGTGTGTG
>NC_085868.1:2834246-2836746 GCF_034702125.1 Engraulis encrasicolus
TAGCTCATTCATCCCAAAGGTGTTCTATTGGGTTCAGGTTAGGACTCTGTGCGGACCACTCAAGTTCATCCATACAATCTCTGTCATCCATGTCTTTCTGGACCTTGCTTCGTGCACAGTGGTTCACAGTCGTGTTGGAAGAGGAGGGGGGCGCACACCAAACCGTTGGGAGCATGGAATTGGCCAAAATGCTTGTTCATATCCTGATACCAAAACATTTTGGACAATGTGTGTGTGTGTGTGTGTGTGTGTGTGTGTGTGTGTGTGTGTGTGTGTGTGTGTGTGTGTGTGTGTGTGTGTGTGTGTGTGTGTGTGTGTGTGTGTGTGTGTGTGTGTGTGTGTGTTTTGTGTGCGTGTGTGTGTGTGTGTGTGTGTGTGTGTGTGTGTGTGTGTGTGTGTGTGTGTGTGTGTGTGTGTGTGTGTGTGTGTGTGTGTGTGTGTGTGCGCGCACGCGTGCGACTGCGACTGCGCTCGCGCGCGTTTTCAATGTACATGTGTGTGAAAACCTTTTAGCTTCATTTGTTGTGCTAAAACACTGCAGTTGCGATCAGAGCTTTTAGCACTTTGCTAAGGGTGTCTGACCCCACACATCCTAGGTGGGAAAACATGCTGTACAAACACACACACACAAACACACACATGAAAACAAACACAAACACTCTCTCGCATATACACAAACAAAAACAAACCCGATGCCCTCCACAGAGTAAAGACATGTGGCCTATGACTTTAGGGACGGGAGAAGATGAGGACAGGATGGATGAGGTCAAGACACACACGCGGACACACACACACACACAGAGCAGAGAATAGACACACGCTCATGGGCAATCACACACACACACACACACACACACACACACACACACACACACACACACACACACACACACACACACAGTGCGGACATCAACACACAAGCACGCACACGCGCACACACACACACACACACACACACACACACACACACACACACACACACACACACACACACACACACACACACACACACAATTACGTGAACTGAGGTGTGAAAGCAAGTGTATGAGGGGACATAAGCAGTCTTAAGGGAACTGCAAGGTGCCATGTTTCTCAATAACAGTTATGAAGAGTCTTGGCTCTGTGAGCTTGTGGGCCGCACCATTATGCCATGAACCTGGGTTCGATTCAGGCTCAAGGTCATCTCCCAATCCTTCCCATCTCTCTCACACACATCATTCCAGAACTTAGGCCACTACACCATACCTGTCAACTTTGAGCTCCCAAAATCCGGGAAAATTCCCATATTTTAAGCCAAAATTAAGGCAAATTTTCTAAAGGCCAAATGACAGAGACAGATGGGACGGTGCGTTCTACCAGCGTGCGTGCAAAGACAGACCCTATCTAAAATCCCTCAGCACACATTTCACATTGTGGAGAAACAATGCAATGAAAGCAAAACAATGAAATGAGCGCAATGAGTTTCTTCTTGTTGTTTTGTCGCACAAGTTGTCTGTTCGTGCAAAACTTCGTGCTGGTACAGGTTGTGATTACAGTAGGTTAATCGCATGCTGCGCTGTTCCGAGGCTGTTTAATGCGTTGCATGAACTGACGGTTTCTGAGGAAAAGAGTGGGTGCACAAGCGCTTACGGAGCTCGAGGGTGACAGCTCCTATTTTCAAGGGACTTCAATTCTTGGTGGCATCTGGCATACACTGGCAGGTAGCTTGATAAGCAAAACCCTCTGTGTTTTTCTTCAAGAGGGGGTGTGGCTCGTCGGACAGGGCCGTGGGTAGCCTATAAATAGCCTACTGGACCGACGGTGTTTTTTGATAATGTGAAAAATCTGGGATATTTCCGGGAAAAAAATCAAATCGGGAAGAAATCGGGAAATGAGTCAAAATTAGGGAGTTTCCCGGGAAATTAGGGATGGTTGACAGGTATGCACTACACTGGCTACCAATGAGATTTAGAATTGAGTTTAAAACTTGTTTGATAGTGTATAAGTCACTAAATGGCGTAGGCCCTAAGTATATTGTCGATATGTTAGAGCAATAGTATCTTGTTTTAAAAGGAAATTCAAAGCAGCCTTTGGTGATAGTTAGTCATCTACTATCTAAAATACAATATCGTTTTTTTTTCTTTTCTCTTTCTCTACTCTCTAGCACATTGAATGAAAGCAGTAACGTGCTATATAAATAATTGATTCATTGATTGATTGACCGATTTCCTGTCACCACAATTACAGTTTTTGCCTACTGCTTGCACACAATTTGCAAAATTTTGCTCATAGAGTCAAAACTCTACACACAAACACTTGCAGATAAACCATACACATATATGTCGACATGAAACTCTGCTTTCAAAACCTAAACATTGCCATAAAAACTTAACAATCTTTTGTCAAAACCTCACTTTCATGTCAAAAGACACACATGAGCACCGAATGAGAAAACAAATTAGATCAACATTAAAACAATTGTCTGCTTTATACAAAACACAGCAGTCTTTCTTTTTTTGTA
>NC_085868.1:2846746-2849246 GCF_034702125.1 Engraulis encrasicolus
ACAACTTCAACATCAATATGCGTCTGCGGGAGCAACCAGCTGACCAGGTGCTGTGACTGTGTTAGTGTTTGCCCTGCCTCATCCTGCCTCATCATGCCTAATCCTACGGACTATATTTACATTAAATATCCTGCACTTTGTCTGTTTAAGTCGACCACATTGTGGTCTCGGTGGTTGATGTTTGGCATATACCGAGCTTAATCTGGCCATCCCACATCCATGTTAATTGCTGGATCTTAAAGCAGCAGGGAAGGACTGGTTTACAAGCCATATAGATTCAGCGGAGGTGTAAAATCTAAATCCAGGTGGGATTGAAATCTGCAGCCAGGGACAACTATGCTAAATATTACTGTGTGCCTGATGGAAAACCACAGATGTCTGTGGGACATGTTTTTGAAAGAGTTTTCTTTTTTGTTTAATTTTCCAGAGAGAGAGAGAGAGAGAGAGAGAGAGAGAGAGAGAGAGAGGAGGGAGGGACAGAACAACTCTTTCTGTGTGTGTGTGTGTGTGTGTGTGTGTGTGTGTGTGTGTGTGTGTGTGTGTGTGTGTGTGTGTGTGTGTGTGTGTGTGTGTGTGTGTGTGTGTGTGTGTGCGCGCGCACACGTGTGTGTGTGTGTGTGAGAGAGAGAGAGAGAGAGAGAGAGAGAGAGAGAGAGAGAGAGAGAGAGAGAGAGAGAGAGAGAGAGAGAGAGAGAGAAGACAGACATTTTTTCTGTCTACGGCGTGGCCAGCGCGTCTCAACCAGTTGCCATCAGGCATCCTAAAAGAACAATGTTGATTTGGGGATTGTTGGATTCACTGTTAAAAGTCATGCAAAACATGAACTGAAACTAATGAATTCATACACATGCATACTGTACATGCATCATTACATTAGATTCAATTAATATTATTTAGACTATTAGGTCTATCATTGTATCAATACACAGGGTATAACATAGCTTGCACAAAATTTCGGAAATGAATTTACATCAATATCAATATATTACTACTAGGCCTATATTACTTACTACTATAGTACAGTCTTCCATTGAGCTCTATATTTAACATACCAATGTGTGATTGTAGGTAACTGTTTTTCAGCTCATCAGCAGAGTTTAAGTGAATCCCATCATCTCTGTACTATATGCTTATCATGTAAAAGCCATTCTTGTCTTACAGTTTTTCTCGATTGCCTACACACAAGTTCTGGTACTTCACACACAATTCTCGGAACATCTCACCCATTTCCCAACTCCCCTAACCAATGTCACTGAACACTAAACACAATTCCTACTTAACACTCAAATTCCAGTTTTATAACACACTCTTTTCACACCATTACACACAATTCTCTGGATTACACTCAATTTTCATAAAGAAAAACACTGGGTTTCTCATGGAACACACTGTCATTCACAACACTACAATCAACTGCCATACTAAGTTCACTTCCTCATCACATGGGCAGACTCTCTTCATACCGGTTTACAATCTGAAATCATCACCCCATAAGGACACACATTGCATGTCATATTGATGAAAAATGAGTGGATGCAAGGAGAAAACCCATTTGTTTAGTTTTTGAACTCAAAAATATGTTATACAAGACATAACTTTCATGTGGTTACCCAATATTTTACAATACATTAGTGCAATTTTTAAATATTTTTACAGTAAAAATATGTAAAATATATACACGTCTGTGTACTCCGAGTCTAAAAACAATATTTCAGTATTTTACTACAGAAAAATACCCTCTTTAGTAAGTAGAACACTGAAGAAAATAAGTTTCTACTGTGTTTCAAGTTGAGTATAGAGGGGTTTTTTTTCATAGCAATAGGCTATACAGTAATGTAATGGTTTTTTTGTACTGCCAAATAGGCAGTGGGGTTTATCTTTGTGTTGTTTTTGTGAAAAAGACATACAAATCTTTCTGTTTCTGTTTGTGTGTTGTGGGAATGAAGTTTTTCCAACTTATGTCACAGTATCCATGCAATCCAGAACAAAAAAAGCCCAAGTTACTGGGAGAAATTAGTTTTACCCTGTGCCCAACAGTGTTTTAATGGGTCTGCAAATGTGTATTGTATTGTATTGACTGTCTGTGTGTGTCATTTGACGACAAAATGAGGTTTTTAGAAGAGAGTACATTGTTTTGAGACAAGACGTGCATTTTTCAGAGGTAGTGAAGAGTTTGGCCCGTTGTGTGTGAGGTTTGGAGATTTGTGTGTAGAGTTTTGAGAATTCGAAGACCGATTCCGAAAATTGTGTGTAGGCAATCGAGAAAAACTGTAATAACCTGTCACCCCCAATTTATAATTCTCTCTTTTTTTACCCGTTCTTCATGGCAGTGATCAGTTAATACTGGGAGACGGAAGAATAATTTTTTTTTTTTTAAAAAAGCAACAAAAAAACCCACAAAATCCCCAGACAATGTAGTGACATCTGGCTCTGGTTATGGGGAGCCAGCAGCAAGTCAGATACATTTTGCCAGCCAGGCTTTTTTTTTTTTTGAGCCGCC
>NC_085868.1:2859246-2936746 GCF_034702125.1 Engraulis encrasicolus
CTAGGACTCACTTAAGTACCACCTTAAATCTCAACACCCACTCTGTTTTTATAGGACTGCAAAACAGACATGGACACAGCAGGCACAAATACTCATACAAATCACAAGTTTATTTCGGATGCCTATAGTGGTGAAATAGCTAATAAAAGTGTCTGATTTGTTTAAACAAATGGATTTTGTTCGATTGTATTGGCTATGTTACATTATAATCTATGAAATATTGTTAGGGTGTCTTATAGATTTTTTTGTCTGCATCGGAAAGAGGGTATCTATATGGGATGTTTTTATACAAGGTTAGAACATTTTGAGGAAAATAAGTATGCCACCACATCAGCCTGATAGGCCTAATGCAAAGTTATACTGTATTGGTAAAAAGTGTTGTACAAACAAATATTTAATTCATACCCTATCA
The DNA here is from genome assembly GCF_034702125.1 of Engraulis encrasicolus. Classification (NCBI taxonomy): domain Eukaryota; kingdom Metazoa; phylum Chordata; class Actinopteri; order Clupeiformes; family Engraulidae; genus Engraulis; species Engraulis encrasicolus. The sequence continues at coordinate 2,859,659 of NC_085868.1, forward strand.
TAAATCCATTGACACACGTGAATATTAACATATTGCATAATTCATAAGCTATCTATCAACTATGGCCTTCCTGTGTGCTCCTTTTCCCCCATTTGTTTCAAATTCGGATTCATTCAGTTTTCCATATAGTATACATTGCTTGTACAGAGACTTAAACCATAAAGGTCGGTGAATAAAAAGAAAGAAACTACAAAAAGCACAGAAAGCATGTCTTGTACAGAAATGTGCCAACCGTATGCTTATACCGACATACTAGGCTATTGCAATCTTTGCTTTTGACTTAACAGGCTATATACATGTAAATATATCATGCTCTCATCATCATTTCATGTGTCACGATATGATATATTGAGTGTTCTCAAAGGATGGATCCTCCCACACTGTCCAGGACCTTCAGTCCAGACCTGTCTGTAGGCTGCTTCCTTAACTCCTACCCAGCATCACTCCAGACTCTCCCAACCCATTCATACACAGCCAGCTCCCTCTGCTGGTGGCATTGAGTTGCTGCAACAAGCATTTTAATTTTACGAGACCATGCAAACAGACGCAGCTAAACAAACTGGAAGGTATTTTTTGTGCTCGTAAATTCTACTTACACCACATTTAACTGAAATGTGTGGATTTAATAGTGGACAACATAAGCCTGTGTTTTCATTTCCACTCCAGCTGTTGCATGTTGGCAATGATTTATATGTACAGTGTATCACAGAAGTGAGCAGGCTACAAGTAGGCCTTTATTTATAATGCCTCGCCCATATGACACCGCAACTCAGGGTTTTTTTGAATCCGAGTTGCAATAAAGTTGCAACCATACAGCATGTTTCAGTAGGCCTAAAAGATCATGTCCTAATGACAACGACAGGCTTGCTTCAGAATACACATTTCTTTATGTGAAGTTGTTGAGAACAAAAGTATTCGCTAATGGCCGTGATCGCCCACTCTTATCATGCAAATGACCTGTCATGCAGGGAGTCCACCAGTCTCTGACAGTGCCAGAAAGTTTCACATTTTTTTAACAGACCCAGCGAATTTTGTTTTCGATCTACAGACATATGCCATGGCTTGTTTAAAAGCTGAAGATCTTAGCTTTATATTACTAAAAACGATACATGTCTAGCCTCTCCCATTCCGAAGTTATGTCCATTTTAAGCGACGGATAGTTTAACAAAAAATAGCGTCATTTCCCCCCTTTGTAAAAAGCGAAAGACGGTTTTATTATGCGCTTTACTCTCCGCAAGCGCGTACAGCAGGTTCAGAATATCAGAATGTGCAAGCTGCATAATTGAACATTACTATATGCCACAGAGACAAGTTAGATACAACAACAGACTGTACTGAATCATGCTGCTTAGCACCATGCTTCGTGAGTTGCTCTTACAAGAATAAGCATGCATGCTGCAACTTCTGGAATATTTTGGAAGACATTAGAACAATCACCAGGGAGTTTACAGTCTACATAACTGGTTGGCCCTCACGAAGTTGTAAGTCTGATTTACTCCTTTCATTAGTTAAGTATGATGTTTTGTATGCAGGAGTAGCATGTCAAGTTACTAAAGGAATTTCTTATCCCAACATGTGTACTAGCATTTGCTGCTAGCCGACTTATTTTCAAAACCAGCATCGTAGTTGTTATTTTTCATTATGCTGAAGTGAGTGCTACGTGGAAAAATAGGCTACCAGCTTTGCGCATGTGGCACCTTGTGTAGCTTGTGGAGTGACTAGAGTAGCGAATCATTGCCATTTAGGCATCTGTTGATTGTGTTCTACACTTTATGCTGCTTTTTTTTAATTTGAGAAGTTTAAACTAAGGTGTTGAATACCAATACCGGGCAGGTATTTCTCCCTCCTCTGGAGGCTGCTGCGCGCTCACCGCTTCTCCTTCTCTTTCTGCCCATTACGCCTGTTTCAACTAGTGACTATACATAATATGCATTGCTGATAACTGTTTGGGTGCGCAGTTAAAAGATAATATGAAGCTTTGCTTCGTGTTAGTCAGGGTTTTTTTTTTAAGATTTTGAACACGAGTGACCCACACTGGGCAGTTTGAAACGTAAAATATTGACCGTGGTAGAAATGACAGAGTCTCCACAGTCCACACAAACAGTTGTCTGATGATGCCATTGTGCATGGAATTAATGTTGTGCGCAAAGCTAGTGATCACTGTGAAGATACCTCACTGTTTTTGGCCATGTGGCTGTGACGCAGATGTAAACAAATCCGTTTCGCCTGTAACAATGGCAACGCAAAGGCCTGCGTTACTCGATTTTCGCACTCTGGAACCCATTATTCAAAAAACTCGTTTTGTGCCACGTTTCTGGTGGGTTTCATATGGTTAACCCAGGGGAACGTTGTCACTGGCATAGAAAATCTATCCCATGTAGCTGGCCCCTTAGTCTGTTTGTCTCTGATGAGACCAACATAAACAGATTTGCTTTGGATGGTGTCAAGCATGTGGTAACCAGTAAGTGCATTGTACTTGGTATGTATTATAAACTTGGTTATACATGTCCATTCGATTGTCAAACATTTCTACATGATGATGTCAACATGGGCCACAGTAGGTTTAGTTCCCATTGGTGCCATTAGTCTACTTTATTTTTCAATAAGGGTGGGCGTTGGCAGGCTTATGATAAGATCAAGGGGGCGTTGGTAGGCTTATGATGAGGTCAAGGGGGCGTTTGTTCAAAAGAGGTTGGGAACCCCTGGGCTACAGCAACCAAAACTTAGGAGCCTCCTAAGCTGGAGAAATGTCTCATATTCCCAAGTTGCTTATTATGAAAGTCTTTGGACTATATGACTTTGAGGTTCATAAAGGCATCACCCAAAAACATTTTTCTCTTCTTTTAGGGTGATGAGTCATCACTGTGACCAAAATAATATTTAGGCTACTGTGTAGGCCAAACTGAAAAGTAAGAACTTTGTGTAATAAAAATGTATATGCATGGTTCGACCTCTTCTTACAATGTGACTTGCACAAATGACAATCCTCACAGACATCTGTGTTTCAGGAGGATGTCCAGGATCCGAGAGAGCCATGACTGTAATATATCCAATTTCAATATATCAATATATCAATTTGTAGTTATAATCAATGCAATGAATATAACTCCAGCCATGTCGGCGACCATTACTCCAGTCACTTCTTCATGAGTCCTCTGATATGGGTCATGGTCAGTCTCCCGTCTGCATGTGTGGGCATACCAGCCAACGCCTCAAGCAATGATTCTGGATGTACAGCAAATCCAGTTGAAAATTTTGGGGGGGAATGTGAAATATGTCATTAGGAGAAAGAATCCTGTGCAAGATGATGAACATATTGCAAAGTGCAAGAAGGTTGTTGATGAATACAAAAACATGCTGTCTGAGGCTGTGCAACCAAATATTAAGGAGGGGTGCTTACATTAAATATGGCGGTCCAAAGATATTAGAATAGAAATGGTAACTGGTAATTTCAAAGAAAATAAGAAAAGGGGCATGTGCAGAGTGGTGAAAGTTGTGTAGGCTATATTTCCATTCATTTCTGAATATATTGCATATTTTATAAATGAAATTAAAGGGGGCCAACATAACTGGCGGCACTGTGTGTGTGTGTGTGTGTGTGTGCGTGTGCGTGTGCGTGTGCGTGTGTGTGTGTGTGTGTGTGTGTGTGCGCATGCGTTTGTGACCTGGTAGGGAGCCCTGAATGAGTAGTGAATCAGTAGTGAATTGTAGAGGCTTAATTATTTACACCTGTAAATAAATGTTAAGCTTTCTTCCTTGAAATCAAATAATATTTTTATGCAATAAATCATATTTCATAGTTTAATGAGAGTTGTTTGTGTGTGTTTTTTATTCTAGTTCTTGCTAAATGGAATGTCTAACTATATGAAGTTGAAATACACACAATAATCTTATTATGAAACACAGGGCTGCCGACAGCTTTGCCTCGGCCTGGGACAAAATAACCTGAAAGGCCACCCCACTCAATACATACACTACATACATAGTCCAATAACCTTACTTCAAATGACTGAATGTACTTAAGTAATAACACGACTTCAAATACCTTGCTCAATCCAAAAGGGCATTATTCCTTTTTTTCTGTTTGTCCTAAACAGGGACATCACTGAAGGTAGCCCAAGTTTCTTGGCTTCAATTACAAAACTCAGGCCAAAAACCTTCCTCATTTCCCTAATTATTCAAATACCACACGAGTACTCATAGACGTGCTTGCGTGTGTTATAACAAGCTGACAAATAAAGACAACATGTGTCGTCCATTATGTGTCATTAACATGAAACCAACAGGATGCACAGTGGTGTAGTCTCCTTTTTAATGTTGGGTATACTGTATATTTGAGCATTTTTTGAAGTGGGTATACTGTATATATTTGTCCTACAGTATTGAAAATAATGGATCAATCAATTTTAAGTGGGTATACTGAAATCCCTGAAATTAAGAAGTGGGTATACTGCGTAGACCCGGGGTCTACGTAGACTACACCACTGAGGATGCGGCAACATACAAATGATTCCCCGTCATAATGGAACATACAAATGATTTCCGACAGAGACCTCACACGGTAGCCATGTTGTATGTTTCTTGGTTTCCAATTGCATAACTCAGGTCCAAAACCTTGCTTATTTCCCTAAATATTCAAATAAAAGACATGGGTACTTGGACCTAGAGCATGTATGGATTCTATGTATCCTAGCTATATGAAGAGTCCCTTTAGTCCATTTAAGTGCCCGAACAGGTAGAGACAGCATTGAGGTGAGTAGTCCTACCATTTTATCTGCAACTGATGCTATGATGGACAATGAGTGGTCATGAATACGAATTTTATATAACTTTGGAATGTCAATATTGATAAAAAAGTAATATAAGCTAAACTACAATGAAGTTCTCTGCACTAAATTAAGGTGAAATCTTAGTGGAAGAGACGATCGCCTTCAAGTTCCAATAAAAGTCAATTTGCCTATAGGTAGAATTGGGTAGCACTGATTCAAGATTATTTAATTACAATAAAAGGCCTCAACACATTTTTCTCTTCTTTTAGGATGCTGACCAAAATAATGTAGAACTGAAAATGAATTACGGTAAACAAAGTTCTTACTTTTCAGTTAGACCTATACATTATTTTGGTCATCCTAAAAGAAGAGAAGAATGTTTTTGACCTTTATGAACCTCAAAGTTGATGCATGCATTAGGCAGCGGGCCAGAAATCCTATCTTGCAGGTTCGTCGGAGTGATCAGGTGGCAACTTGTTTTTTGCTGATATAAGTACTTGATAGTACATAAATCAATATTCCAGGTGTTGCCATCGTCAAAAGTTGCACATTGATTTAAAAAACAAAGGTTGAAATAGCGACATTTGGTAATGTGGGAATTTAATTAAAATTGTCCATTCAACAGGAAATGTGTCACCAACTCCTTTTGGAGTGCTTCACAAGTGTGAAACTTCCCAGATTACTGTGTATTATGCCTACCAACATTTCTCTGTGTGTGAAATGGCAGTTAGGCATAGCGCCACCATGTGGTAGGTGAATGAACTGCTTGAAATCACTGTAGCTACTGTGTATTTCATATTATGAAAAAAGGATGAAGTTAATGTGTATATTCTATTAAACATACTTTGTGAAAAGTTATTTGATGTTGTAAAATAAGAAGATGGCATGGCAACAAAAGTACCACAGGTTAACAATTAATTTGAACATTACTGATAATTAGCCCTCTACTGCACACAATATGGCTATGCATGCTTTTTTTTTGTTCATTTTGAGACATTTTATTGATATATATATATATTTTATTATTATTTATCCTGTAGGCCCAATATTCTTATTTTTATTCAGTTTAAAATTGAACAAAACACGCAATTACCTCACGTAAACAGAGGTGCACAGTGATGGAATGATCATTACTAGGTTTGTGTGTGTGTGTGTGTCCTAAATGTCATGTTAATGAGACTGGCTGCTTGGTGTGGTGGTCATATTGCACATTTGGCACCCCGAGGGCCTGAGTTTGAAGCTGGACAAGCAAAGTTATCCCCATTTGCTGGTGTCAGAAGTGGGCCATTGGAGACACCCACTGCATGTGAGCCATAATTCCGTGCAAGTGACTACAAGGATAGGCTAATCTGTAGGACTCAGGCAGGGCTGGCCCGAGGCATAAGCAAACTATGCAGTGGCTTAGGGCCCCGTCACCAGCCCACCCTGGGCAGCAAAGTTCCAGGAAGAAATGAACTCTATACTATATTCCCTAGTCCAAAATTTCTTTCTGAGCCTCGATGGAAACGGGAGCAATTATGCTGTATATCGGGGGACACCTCAATGATGGTGGATACAACGTCCTTTTTCATGTACCACATTTAATTGTACAAACCCTACAATAAATGCAGAATATAACTAAAAGTAATAGTTTTGAAGTGAAACTAAGATATTCCTTTGTGATAAATGGCTTTCTGGGAAATTTTGCTCCAAATGGGCACATGATCTACAGACAGCCTGCCTACTGTATGTCCTCAGCTCCTAACCCTCACTTGTGCAAGTAGCAGTAGTTATGCTTATTATTCCTCTAAATATGGGGGAGAATTGCTGTATCCAGCTTCAAGCTCAGACCACCTGGGTACTACAATAGTGGTACTGGGTAGGAGCCTACCTAAAGAATCAGACTAATTGATAAAGTCAAAGCACACTAACTGTTGTCTCTATATATTATAGTCTCTTTCTACAGGATGTTATACCATTACTCCCTCTCTTCTACATTTAGATGTTCATCACTGGCATTGCTGACCTACAGTACCTAACTTCAGATGAAATTTCTCTAGCATGCAGATCCTGATGCGCTCATCCATAAAGCATTATTACATTCATTTTGTTTGTCAAAATGTGTATACATTATAAAATATCAGATATGTATACGATATTTCCAATTTTAAAAAGTACTTCAGAACATTTAGTTGTTGTCTTTACTGCATAAAATATATGTGATGATGTGGTTACACAACCACACACAAACAAAACAATAATAACAAAGTCACCCAAAAAAGTACCCCTTTATCGAACAACATTGCCTTGAGGCAACGCAAAGACAAAGTGTTCCAAACAATCACAAAGGGAAACCCTTTAAAACCTGATAAGAGTCTTCTATACAGCCTTGTGCGCATAAAATTATTTTTTATTTCATGATTTTATCATGTTTAGTTACACTAATAATGCAAAAGATCTTGTGTCCTTCGCACCCCAAGAGGAAGTCCCGCCTTCAAATACTACAACATAGTGTCATCCAAACCACTCTAAATTGTTCCTTCATGTCTTTTCTAACATTCTGATTGGTTTTGATAATGTAAAGAGACACACACTGGACATGAGGCTTTAAAAACATTGTGTTGCCAGAGGGCAATGTTGTGCAGTGGAGGGTTAGAAGATTATGGCTTGTCATAACTATGAGCACAAAACAATTAAACACCACGTCAGTTATTGCATGTTGTCTTTACGTGACCCTGTGACACAAGAATGATAGACACAAGGTGGAATATCCAGTAATAGTGCGCCAACTATGGGTCAAAGGTCAATTTTGGTATCAATAGGCCTGCATACTGTAATAATTGTATCAATGTGTCATCATTATTCCATGCAGAGCCCATTTTACCAATAATCTTATAGCCATGGTCTTTTTATTATAATGATTATTTATAATTATTCAATTGAGAAAATAGAAATTCAGATCTGTGCAGCAGTACAAGGGGCAACAGCAACTACTGTACGTCTACTACTGTGTCGGAACTCAAAGAAATTATAAGGATTAAACAAAAAACTTGGAAGTCACTTCTCTCAGTTGCACAGTTTGATCAGCTGAGTTATTTTTTCCTTTGTAGGGGAGTAGTACAATAGTTCTAACTAAGAATGTGTGGATGCGTGTGTGAAATGTTTGAATATGAATATAGGGTTTGTGACTCTAATGTGTGCATCCATATGCTAGATTACAAGGCATGAACACATTGCAAACGTGTAAACTTTCACGTAGCAGTTAATTAAGTCCATAGGCCTAATTAATACTCGCAAGGGATATGAAAGTTTCAAAGAGGGAAGGCGTTCCACATGTTCAATGGCGCCCGCATAGGGAGCCATGATGACGCGCACAGAATATCCTGCAAAATAGTCATATTTTAGTATTTTCTTCCATCTTGAGTCTAGATTGTAATGTATATGCAATGCATGTTGTTCTATAATTCAACCAATCAACTGTCATGTTTGGAGAAAAACATGGTTTGAAGTAAAGAAATGGTCCAAAACTTCATGGAAAATGTTGTTACAAAGCAATCTGTAAAATGTTATTACTGAACAGGAAGGAAAACTTTAAAACAATGTTTCTACCCATAAATAAGCAAAAATTAATATAGCGCCCCTTGTGGTGGCCAAATGTGCAGGCTGACGCCGTGGCAACAGGCAGATTTGGATTCAGCACCCCCAAATTGATCAAGAAAACATGTTTTTAAGTTGCCACTAAACGGTCACAACGAAACTCATTTTCTAGATGAGCTATGATTCTTGGCCCGCTACCTAGGCGGTGGGCCAGAAATCCTATCTTGCAGGTTCGTCGGAGTGATCAGGTGGCAACTTGGTTTTTGCTGATATAAGTACTTGATAGTACATAAATCAATATTCCAGGTGTTGCCATCGTCAAAAGTTGCACATTGATTTAAAAAACAAAGGTTGAAATAGCGACATTTGGTAATGTGGGAATTTAATTAAAATTGTCCATTCAACAGGAAATGTGTCACCAACTCCTTTTGGAGTGCTTCACAAGTGTGAAACTTCCCAGATTACTGTGTATTATGCCTACCAACATTTCTCTGTGTGTGAAATGGCAGTTAGGCATAGCGCCACCATGTGGTAGGTGAATGAACTGCTTGAAATCACTGTAGCTACTGTGTATTTCATATTATGAAAAAAGGATGAAGTTAATGTGTATATTCTATTAAACATACTTTGTGAAAAGTTATTTGATGTTGTAAAATAAGAAGATGGCATGGCAACAAAAGTACCACAGGTTAACAATTAATTTGAACATTACTGATAATTAGCCCTCTACTGCACACAATATGGCTATGCATGCTTTTTTTTTGTTCATTTTGAGACATTTTATTGATATATATATATATTTTATTATTATTTATCCTGTAGGCCCAATATTCTTATTTTTATTCAGTTTAAAATTGAACAAAACACGCAATTACCTCACGTAAACAGAGGTGCACAGTGATGGAATGATCATTACTAGGTTTGTGTGTGTGTGTGTCCTAAATGTCATGTTAATGAGACTGGCTGCTTGGTGTGGTGGTCATATTGCACATTTGGCACCCCGAGGGCCTGAGTTTGAAGCTGGACAAGCAAAGTTATCCCCATTTGCTGGTGTCAGAAGTGGGCCATTGGAGACACCCACTGCATGTGAGCCATAATTCCGTGCAAGTGACTACAAGGATAGGCTAATCTGTAGGACTCAGGCAGGGCTGGCCCGAGGCATAAGCAAACTATGCAGTGGCTTAGGGCCCCGTCACCAGCCCACCCTGGGCAGCAAAGTTCCAGGAAGAAATGAACTCTATACTATATTCCCTAGTCCAAAATTTCTTTCTGAGCCTCGATGGAAACGGGAGCAATTATGCTGTATATCGGGGGACACCTCAATGATGGTGGATACAACGTCCTTTTTCATGTACCACATTTAATTGTACAAACCCTACAATAAATGCAGAATATAACTAAAAGTAATAGTTTTGAAGTGAAACTAAGATATTCCTTTGTGATAAATGGCTTTCTGGGAAATTTTGCTCCAAATGGGCACATGATCTACAGACAGCCTGCCTACTGTATGTCCTCAGCTCCTAACCCTCACTTGTGCAAGTAGCAGTAGTTATGCTTATTATTCCTCTAAATATGGGGGAGAATTGCTGTATCCAGCTTCAAGCTCAGACCACCTGGGTACTACAATAGTGGTACTGGGTAGGAGCCTACCTAAAGAATCAGACTAATTGATAAAGTCAAAGCACACTAACTGTTGTCTCTATATATTATAGTCTCTTTCTACAGGATGTTATACCATTACTCCCTCTCTTCTACATTTAGATGTTCATCACTGGCATTGCTGACCTACAGTACCTAACTTCAGATGAAATTTCTCTAGCATGCAGATCCTGATGCGCTCATCCATAAAGCATTATTACATTCATTTTGTTTGTCAAAATGTGTATACATTATAAAATATCAGATATGTATACGATATTTCCAATTTTAAAAAGTACTTCAGAACATTTAGTTGTTGTCTTTACTGCATAAAATATATGTGATGATGTGGTTACACAACCACACACAAACAAAACAATAATAACAAAGTCACCCAAAAAAGTACCCCTTTATCGAACAACATTGCCTTGAGGCAACGCAAAGACAAAGTGTTCCAAACAATCACAAAGGGAAACCCTTTTTAAAACCTGATAAGAGTCTTCTATACAGCCTTGTGCGCATAAAATTATTTTTTATTTCATGATTTTATCATGTTTAGTTACACTAATAATGCAAAAGATCTTGTGTCCTTCGCACCCCAAGAGGAAGTCCCGCCTTCAAATACTACAACATAGTGTCATCCAAACCACTCTAAATTGTTCCTTCATGTCTTTTCTAACATTCTGATTGGTTTTGATAATGTAAAGAGACACACACTGGACATGAGGCTTTAAAAACATTGTGTTGCCAGAGGGCAATGTTGTGCAGTGGAGGGTTAGAAGATTATGGCTTGTCATAACTATGAGCACAAAACAATTAAACACCACGTCAGTTATTGCATGTTGTCTTTACGTGACCCTGTGACACAAGAATGATAGACACAAGGTGGAATATCCAGTAATAGTGCGCCAACTATGGGTCAAAGGTCAATTTTGGTATCAATAGGCCTGCATACTGTAATAATTGTATCAATGTGTCATCATTATTCCATGCAGAGCCCATTTTACCAATAATCTTATAGCCATGGTCTTTTTATTATAATGATTATTTATAATTATTCAATTGAGAAAATAGAAATTCAGATCTGTGCAGCAGTACAAGGGGCAACAGCAACTACTGTACGTCTACTACTGTGTCGGAACTCAAAGAAATTATAAGGATTAAACAAAAAACTTGGAAGTCACTTCTCTCAGTTGCACAGTTTGATCAGCTGAGTTATTTTTTCCTTTGTAGGGGAGTAGTACAATAGTTCTAACTAAGAATGTGTGGATGCGTGTGTGAAATGTTTGAATATGAATATAGGGTTTGTGACTCTAATGTGTGCATCCATATGCTAGATTACAAGGCATGAACACATTGCAAACGTGTAAACTTTCACGTAGCAGTTAATTAAGTCCATAGGCCTAATTAATACTCGCAAGGGATATGAAAGTTTCAAAGAGGGAAGGCGTTCCACATGTTCAATGGCGCCCGCATAGGGAGCCATGATGACGCGCACAGAATATCCTGCAAAATAGTCATATTTTAGTATTTTCTTCCATCTTGAGTCTAGATTGTAATGTATATGCAATGCATGTTGTTCTATAATTCAACCAATCAACTGTCATGTTTGGAGAAAAACATGGTTTGAAGTAAAGAAATGGTCCAAAACTTCATGGAAAATGTTGTTACAAAGCAATCTGTAAAATGTTATTACTGAACAGGAAGGAAAACTTTAAAACAATGTTTCTACCCATAAATAAGCAAAAATTAATATAGCGCCCCTTGTGGTGGCCAAATGTGCAGGCTGACGCCGTGGCAACAGGCAGATTTGGATTCAGCACCCCCAAATTGATCAAGAAAACATGTTTTTAAGTTGCCACTAAACGGTCACAACGAAACTCATTTTCTAGATGAGCTATGATTCCTGGCCCACTGCCTACATGCAATATTGCAATATATTCTCATATTTCATTTACACGTAACTGAAAAATTACAAGAGGTTGCACCATGCATCAACTTTGTGTAATAATAAAAAAGTTGATGCATGATGCAAACTCTTCTTAAAATGTGACTTGCACAAATGACAATCCTCACAGACATCTGTGTTTCAGGAGCCTGTCCACTATTCGAGAGAGCCATGGCTGAAAATATATCTAATTTCTCCGGCACTGATTATAACTCAAGCCATGTCGGCGACTGCACTCACCTTCCCGCCGGTCCTCTGATCTGGGCCGTGGTCAGCCTCCCGTCAGCGTGTGTGGGCATACCAGCCAGCGCCTGGCTCCTGTGGCTTCTTGTCCAAAGGTACAAACCACACAGACGGTTCTCACATTGGCGCATCAATGCCCTTTGAACTTTCGTCAAACTATTATACTTTTTCGCTTTCATTCAATAAACAATTTACTAACCATTTTAGAAGTAAGGATTTTTTCACACAGCTCTTCTAGAATTTCACTTGAAAATTCTACAGCTCCCATAGCACAAAAGCTGCAAAAATGCGAGGGGTGTACTCACTTCTGTGACATACTGTTCCAACTGTGGTCCAATCATAAGAGTAAACAGATGACAAAATAGTTTTCTTGCAGTCAGGATATGCCACATATTAAGCATAACAAGAAGGTAAACAAGTTGAAGAACACACCCTTCAGTTGTGCTGCTGAAATCATGTCTCGTAAAGAAAAATGCCGATTTGTTTTCATAAAAAATATGCCATCAGTTTAAGTATGAGATTTGTTGCAAGGGTGACATTTTTAAACGATTAAAGTGTGAAATTACCTCAAAACAAATTCTGCTGGACTTAAACAACTGACAAATTATTTGTGGACAATGCTCTACCTTATTGACATATTGACTGTTTTGAAAATGCCAGCATTTTGATTTTACTCATAAAATACCAAGTGTCCCAACTTTTTTGGAATCCGCTTTGTAGTCCCCGAGTCAGCCAATGCTTATTTGAGTCAATAGTAAGTCAATAATGACTCTTGCGACCACTTCCACCTCATATTGAATTTGACTCATCTGATGTGTTTTTGTGTCTGTCTGCACATAGGATTTCTATATGAATAGTGTTTATCTCCTCAAGCCTACTTATACACATGAAGTCATTTAGGAAGGTCTTTCGTTTGCCCCTAAGGGCTAGATTGTGTGTTTAAAGAATCAAATGTCCATGGCCGGTTATGGGTATAGGGATTAAGAAAATGTTTAATTTAAACTTCCTCATAACCTTTTCTGGCTTTGACCAGTAGCAAACCGAGGGAGGCGGGTCAACCATGCCATTTGGGAAACGTTAATCATTATGCTCGACGTCAGACCAAGTCTCAAAGAGATTTGAAAGTCGATAACAATCAGGCTACTAGTTGGCAACCGTTACATGCGCTTCTAAAGACTTCTCCCTGCCCTACAGGTGGCACAGGGGTCAGTCCATGGATATCTACATGATTAACATCACCTTCATGGATCTGATGTATACCATGTTCAAACCAGTGGATGTGCTCAACCACTACGTGTTACGGCAAGATCAGATTGGCAAAGTTGGCGGAGTCTTCTTTGGTTTCAGTGGCTTCGGGCGACCCTTACTGATGGTGTGTGTGTGCGTTGACTGCTACACAGCTGTCCTCCACCCTGTCGCCTACATGAACATGAAGCGTTTGACACACAGACTCGTAGCTTGCACACTCGTGTGGGCTTGCATGATAGCAAACATGTTAGTAACGATTCTGCCTGTAAACAGGGTGGTCATTACTTTCCTCAAAATTGCAGTGCCTGTCCTGGCCGTGGCAGCCATTGTCACCTTAGATGTGTTCATCTTCCGTGCACTTAGAAGGCCCAACCCATCTGGAAGGAGCGAGCCTCACCCCCAGAAACAGAGGGCCATGCGGGTGATCGTGAGCAGCATGGTCATGATTGGGGTGTCCTACTCGGGGCCCATAGTGGGCGTGGTGGTGGGTGAAATATTGTACCGCATGGGCCTGCTGAGTGAACTGGAGCTGTGGTGTAAGATCATCTTTCCTCTGTCAGCCTTTCCACCACTAGGCAGTGCCCTCTTGCCCTTGCTTCACCTGACCAACCTTAGACGCATGTTGAGGAAGTGATTGCGTTGCCTCTATTATGGCAAGTTACACATACTCCAAAATATCTGTGCACACCACTGTATATATATACTATATATATATATATATATATATATATACAGTATATGTGTGTGTGTGTGTGTGTGTGTGTGTGTGTGTGTGTGTGTGTGTGTGTGTGTGTGTGTGTGTTTGCACGCGCGCGCGCGCGTATGAGTAGTGAATCAGGAGTCGAGAAGCCTAATTGCATTTGTTAAAAAATGTTAAACCTTCTTCCTTGTAACCAAATAATATTTTTATGCAATAAACTATATGTCCTAGTTTAACGAGAATTGTTGGTGTTTGTGTTTTTTTCTATTATGACGGTTGCTAAATGGAATGTCTAACTGGATGAAGTTCAAATACACACAATAATCATATTAAGAAACAAAAGGCCGCTCACAGCTGTGCCTAGGCCTGGGACAAAGTAATCTGAAAGGCCACCCCGCTCAATACATACATACATACATAATCCAATAACCTTACTTCAAATGACATACATGTACATAAATAATAACCTGACTTGTAATACCTTGCTGGATCCTAAGGGCCATTATTCTTTTTTTTCTGTTTGTCGTCAACAGAGACATCACTGACTTGTTGGTTTCCAATCACATAACTCAGGCCAAAACCTGGAATATTTCCCTAAATATTCAAATAAAACACATGAGTACTCATAGACTTACATACATGCGTGTGTGCGTGCATGTTGGCGTACATTTGTGCAAGCTTGCTTGTGTGCTTGTGTGTGTGTGTGCTGTATGTATGCATGCATGTCCAGTAAGTATGCATATGTATGTGTATGTTTGTATGTGCACTGTGCGTACTGTTTGTATGTATAGGCTAATGCTTGTGTAAAGAATGTATGGAATTACACCGCAAAACACACAGACGTGCACGAGCGCACACACACACACACACACACATGCACACGCACACACACTGTATCTAAAAAAAAAAAAAAAACATTTCTGTAGGCATGTCACTGTGTAACAAGCTGACAAAGGCAACATGTCCCTCAGTGGTGGAACAATGTCCCTGAGGCAGCAAGACTAGGCACATCTCTCTCTTGAGCTCGCTAGACTCCCTTGCTAGACTGCCATGTTGTGTGTACATTAATGTACAGTACTTATAAAAACTAAGCATACATTGGATCTGCACTGCTCTATACTTCCTGTGCATTTTTTATCTGCTTGTGTTGTTGGCTATGATTATGTCGTCAATTGTCACTTTGGTTAGAAAGCGTCTGCCAAATGAAATGTGATGTAAAGTAAAATAATGTAATGTAATGTATCATCCATCAATGTTTCATTATTGTGAAAACAGCATACAACAACATAATGATTCCCCATGATAATGAAACATGCAGTACAAAGGATTTCCGTCTCCAGGGACATCACACGGTAACCATGTTGCATGTTCCTTGGTTTGCAATGATATAATTCAGGCCAAAAACCATGCTTTTCCCTAAATATTCACATTAAGACATGGCTACTCATAGACTTACCGTCCGAGCATGCGGGCCTGAGTTGGGAATGCTGAAGCATTGAAGTAAACTATAAACTGTACAGTATGTAGGCTATGTTTATATGCATGTATGTATGTATATGTGCATGTGGAAAGAATTACACCACAAAACACAAAAGCACGCACACACACGCACACACGCGCACACACACACACACACACACACACACACACACACACACACACACACACACACACACACACACACACACACTTTTATCTTAAAAAATAAAACAATTTCTGTATGCGTGTCATAGTGTAACAAGCTGACAAAGGCTACATGTGTCGTCCATTATGTGTCATTATCATGAAACCAACAGGATGCGGCAACATACAAATGATTCCCCATCATAATGGAACATACAAATGATTTCCGACAGAGACCTCACACGGTAGCCATGTTGTATGTTTCTTGGTTTCCAATTACATAACTCAGGCCAAAAACCTTGCTTATTTCCCTAAATATTCAAATAAAAGACATGGGTACTTGGACCTAGAGCATGTATGGATTCTATGTATCCTAGCTATATCAAGAAGGACTCTCCCTTTAGTCCAGTTGAGTGCCTGAACAGGTAGAGACAGCATTGAGGTGAGTAGTCCTACCATTTTATCTGGAACTGATGCTATGATGGACAATGAGTGGTCATGAATACGAATTTTATATAACTTTGGAATGTCAATATTGATAAAAAGTAATATAAGCTAAACTACAATGAAGTTCTCTGCTCTAAATTAAGGTGAAATCTTAGTGGAAGAGACGATCGCCTTCAAGTTCCAATAAAAGTCAATTTGCCTATAGGTAGAATTGGGTAGAACTGATTCAAGATTATTTCATTACAATAAAAGGCCTCAAAACAT
This sequence comes from Engraulis encrasicolus, assembly GCF_034702125.1. Lineage (NCBI taxonomy): Eukaryota > Metazoa > Chordata > Actinopteri > Clupeiformes > Engraulidae > Engraulis > Engraulis encrasicolus. The sequence goes on from NC_085868.1 coordinate 2,876,115, forward strand.
TTTTCTCTTCTTTTAGGATGCTGACCAAAATAATGTAGAACTGAAAATTAATTAAACAAAGTTCTTACTTTTCAGTTAGACCTATACATTATTTTGGTCATCCTAAAAGAAGATAAGAATGTTATTGACTTTTATGAACCTCAAAGTTGATGCATGCATGCAATATCTCCCTTTAGTCCACTTGAGTGCCCGAACAGGTAGAGACAGCATTGAGGTGAGTAGTCCAACCATTTTATCTGGAACTGATGCTATGATGGACAATGCAGAAGGAGTGTTTGACCTTGTGATCACAACTATCTGGTCATTAACACAAATTTTATATAATTTTGACATGCCAATATTGATTAAAAGTAGTATAACCTAAACTACAATGAGGTTCTCGGCTCTAAATCAAGGTGAAATTTTAGTGGAGGAGACGATCGCCTTCAAGTTCCAATAAAAGTCCATTTGTCTATAACTAAAGAGGATTGGGTAGCATTGTTTCAAGATTATTTTATTACATTGAAAGTCTTTGGACAATATGACTTGGAGGTTCATAAAGGCTTAACCCAAAATTATTTTTCTCTTCTTTTAGGATGCTGACGTAAATAATGTAGAACTGAAAAGTAATCTACCAAAGTTCTTAAATTTCAGTTAAACCTGTAAATGATTTTGGTCAGCATCCTACAAGAAGAGAAAAACGTGTTTGGCCTTTATGAACCTCAAAGTTGATGCATGCATGCAATTACACTATATTACATTATCATTTAGCAGACACCTTTGGCCAAAGCGACTTACAAGGATACATTTAAACAAGAACAGAGTAAGGTACAGCGTACAGTTGCAACACTGATAGCATTGTCCTACACAGAGTAAAGAAGAGGACAATGCATTAAAAAGTAGCAGAAAGTAAACAAAGACATCAAGGTGCAGTGTGCAGTTGCAACACTGACAGCATTGTCCAACACCAAGGATGAAGCAAAAATAAATAAAGAAAGGATGTTAAAAGCAGTGTTTTAAGGAAGGACATTAGAAACTAATTAGAGACTAGGACTAAGGAAAGGGGCTAAAAACTAGAGACCACAAGGTGAGTAGAATTAGTTATGCTATATAGAATGTTAAGCAGGGAAGCTTTCTCGGAAGAGATAAGTCTTCACCAGCTTCTTTAAGGTTGAGAGGGATGACCCTGTTCTTGTAGCAACTGGGTGCTCATTCCACCATTGAGAAACAATGACAGAAAACCGTTTGGACTGGGGTTGCCTTGTGTGAGTAGAGGGCAAGGCTAAACGGTTGGTATTAGAGGAACGTAACGCCCTGGTAGGAATATATGGCGTGAGCATATCCTTTAGGTAAGCCGGAGCAGAACCTGCTTTAACTTTGCAGGCAAGGGTCAGAGCTTTGTGTTGAATTCGGGCAGACACTGGTAGCCAATGCAGGTAGACAAAAAGTGTGGTGACGTGTCCTTTTGGGTTGGTTGAACGCTAGACGCGCCACCGCGTTCTGGACCATTAGTAAGGGAGTTGCAGTAGTCGAGGCGAGATATGACCAAGGCCTGTACCAGGAGCTGAGTGGCATATTGGGTGAGGTAGCTACGGTCTGATCTGTTTTTGCAATCTCTTCTTATTCTTCAGTAGGCCTAACTTAGAAATAAGAAGAGGTCAAGCCATGCATCAACTCTGTGTAATAAGAAAAAAGTTGAATTGTTTGACTTCCACTTACAATGTGACTTGCACAAATGACAATCCTCACAGACATCTGTGTTTCAGGTGGGTGTGTCTAGGATTCGAGAGAGCCATGGCTGAAAATATATCTAATTTCTCCAGCACTGATTATAACTCCAGCCATATCGGCGACCATTACTGCACTCACCTTCCCGCCGGTCCTCTGATCTGGGCCGTGGTCAGCCTCCCGTCTGCGTGTGTGGGCATACCAGCCAGCGCCTGGCTCCTGTGGCTTCTTGTTCAGAGGTACAAACCACACAGATAATTCTCCTCGAAGCTCTGATGTCCTGTGAACTTTTGTCAAACTACAGTATTACACTGTTGCTTGTAACGAATTGATTCATAAAACAATTTTTGTTCAGTAATGATATTTTCCCCAGTTCCTCTAGAATTTCACTAGAACATTCTACAGCTCCCATAGCTCTGATTCTTGAGAATGTGACTTAAACAGGTTTTAAGTTTGAAAGACAAAAAGTCGTTCAAATCCAAAATATATATGTATATTAATATCATCATGGAAGACCTTGGCTGTGCAGCAATGTATCAGATAAACCTATTTTTGTTTTTCATCACCAATCCTTGGTCAAATTTCACATCTAATCCAACGCCCAGTCATCTAATGGTTATCTAGAGACCTGGGGAGGTCAATGAACCACAGTATATTGCACCTGCTGTGAAATTTGGCATAGAAAAGGCGATTATCTGAGGGTGCTTCAGCAAGGCTGAAATCCGTCAGATTCATTGTTGCAAACGACGCGTCACATACAAAGTTACCTTGGGCCAAACCATGATTCCTTCTGTTCTGACAATGCCCCTGAACGCCGATTTTTTTAGAGAACGACAATGCTCCAGCCCCTCAGCTTGCCAATAAAGCTGTGGATGGAGGACCACCAGATCAATACCCTGATGGTCAGCCCAAACTCCAGGCCCAAACCCCTTGAAAACCTCTGGAATGTGATCAAGAGGAAGCTGGATGGTCTCAAGCCATCAAACCAAGCTCAGCAACTTGAATTCTTGCATCGGTCCTGGAATAAAGTCATCCAAGAACAATGTGAAAGACTAATGGAACGGATACCAAAATGCATGAAAGCTGTGACTACAAATCAGGCTTATTCCATCAAATATAGATTTTACTATATCCATTACTATTATGTTGGTTTTAAGTTATTAATATCACCTGGTTTTCTTAGCCTTTTTTAGATTTGGAAGCATTGCATATGTGTTATTTTGACCATTTTGAGATTTTCTGCAAATAAAATTAAAAATAAATCTAAATGACAATATTTTCTTTCGAAATTCGGAGGAAATGTTGCCGGTATATTTAAATGGTTTATAAAATAAAATAACAATGTTTGTTTCACTCAAACATACCTATCCATAGCAAAATCAGAAAAAAATCAAAGTGGTCTCAATGTTTGCCACGGCTGTATATATATATTTGAAAACTAGAAGTTTCAGTTTTTAATGGCATCACTTATATGTTTGAATGACAAAAACTCACAGAGTTACATATGTGTTTTTGGAGAAGTGTCAAAAATCCCGCCAGTGGAATCTCCATGATGCGTTTAACATAGTCAATGGCAGAAGCATTGCATGGGAGTTATGGCCAGATATCCTTGATGCTTTGCTGTGAGCTGTTCTTGTTTGTTGACCTGGTGACCCACACTTCACTCTTCAATATACCCCATACATTTCCATGCCACGTTTTGGTGCTTTGGTGGTATGGACATTCTAACGCACTAGAAATAAAACCCCATTCGTTTTCAATGGGGCTTTATTTCTGGCATGGAAAATGTTTTTTGTGCACCATGCCAAAAGGTAAGGGACAACATAAACCTGAACTGGCAGTGTTTCTACTGTATGTCAAATTGGGTCAAAATATGCAATTCATACAGAAATCCTACTTGTAGACAGTGTAGGCCTACACGTAAAGTCACTTAGAAAAGTCTTTCATTTTACCCCAAAAGGGGAGGATCTGTGTGTTTAAAGAATAAAATACCAGTGGACGGTTATGTGTATGCGTAGGCCAGTAGCAAACCGAGGGAGGCGGGTCAACCATACCGTTTGGGAAACGTTAATCGTCATGCTCGACATCAGACCAAGTCTCAAAGAGATTTGAAAGTCAATAACAATCAGGCTACTAGTTGGCAACCGTTACACGCGCTTCTAAAGACTTCTCCCTCCCCCACAGGTGGCACAGGGGCCAGTCCATGGATATCTACATGATCAACATCACCTTCATGGACCTGATGTACACCATGTTCACACCAGTGGATGTGCTCAACTACTACGTGTTACGGCAAGACCAGATTGGGAAAGTTGGCCGAGTCTTCTACATGTTCAGTGGCTTTGGACGACCCTTACTGATGGTGTGTGTGTGCGTTGACTGCTACACAGCTGTCCTCCACCCTGTCGCCTACATGAACATGAAGCGGTTGACACGCAGGCTCGTAGCTTGCACACTCGTGTGGGTTTGCCTGATAGTCGACATGTTAGTAACGATTCTGCCTGTAAACAGGGTGCTTACTGTCCTCCAAACTGTAGTGCCTTTCCTGGTTGTAGCAGCCATTGTCACCTTAGATGTGGTCATCTTCCGTGCACTTAGAAGGCCCAACCCATCTGGAAGGCGCGAGCCTCACCCCCAGAAACAGAGGGCCATGGGGGTGATCGTGAGCAGCCTGGTCATGATTGGGGTGTCCTACTCGGGGCCCATAGTGGGCGTGGTGGTGGGTGAAATATTGTACCACATGGGACTGCTGAGTGAACTGGAGGTGTGGTGTAATGTCGTCCTTCCTCTGTCAGCCTTTCCACCACTAGGCAGTGCCCTCTTACCCTTGCTTCACCTGACCAACCTTAGACGCATGTAGAGGAAGTGATTGCATTGTCTCTATTATGGAAAGTTATACTTCAAAATATCTCTGCACACCACTGTATATATATTGCGTGTGTGTGTGTGTGTGTGTGTGTGTGTGTGTGCGTGCGTGCGTGCGTGCGTGCGTGCGTGCGTGCGTGCGTGCGTGCGTGCGTGCGTGCGTGCGTGTGTGCCTGTGAATGAGTAGTGAATTAGTAGTGGAGAAAATAAGCCTAATTAATTACATCTGTTAATACATGTTAAGCCTTCTTCCTTGAAACCAAATATTGTTATGCAATAAAATATGTCTAACTGGATGAAGTACACACAATTATCATATTATAAAACAAAGGGCCGCTCACAACTTTGCCTAGGCCTGGGACAAAGTCATCTGAAAGGCCACCCCACTCAATACATACATACGTACATACATACATAGTCCAATAACCTTACTTCAAATGACATGCATGTACATAAATAATAACCTGACTTGTAATACCTTGCTGGATCCTAAGGGCCATTATTTTTTTTCTGTTTGTCGTCAACAGAGACATCACTGACTTGTTGGTTTCCAATTACATAACTCAGGCCAAAACATGTTTATTTCCCAAAATATTCAAATGAAACACATGGGAACTCATAGACTTGCGTACGTGCGTGTGCGTGCATGTTTGCGTACGTTTGTGCAAGGTGGCTGGCGTGCTTGCGTGTGTGTGCTTTGATGTATGCATGTACAGTAATTATGCAGGGACGTATATATGTGTATGTTTGTATGTACTGTTTGTATGTACAGTGTGTATTTATGTATGCATGTATGAATGTATGTGTATTTATACTGTATGTATGCATGTGTAAAAAATGTATGGAATTACACTGCAAAACACACACACACACACGCACGCACGCACGCACACACACACACACACACACACACACACACACACACACACACACACACACACACACACACACACACACACACACACACACACACACACACACACACACACACACACACACACACACCTTATCCTTAATTAAAATAAAACCACTTCTGTATGCATGTCACAGTGTAACAAGCTGATAAAGGTAACATGTCCCTCCCAGCGGCAGCAAGACTAGGCACATCTCTCTCTTGAGCTCGCTAGACTCCCACGCTAGACTCTATGACATGTTGTGTGTACATTAATGCACAGTACTTATAAAAACTAACCCTACATTGGATCTGCACTTCTGTATATTTCCTGTGCATTTTTGTATCTGCTGGTGTTGTTGGCTATGATTATATCCTCAATTGTAAAGTCACTTTGGTTAGAAAGCGTCTGCCAAATGAAATGTGATGTAAAGTAATGTCATGTAATGTAATGTATGATTACAATGTGGTATGGCAACTGCACAGCTCAGGATAAGATAGCCTTGCACAGAGTAGTGCATGCTGGGTGGGAGACGTGACGCCTTGTTTTTTCGTAACATTGGTTAAAAACCTACAAAACTGTTATTTTCCTTTAAAAACAAATGTCAATGAAAGAAGATGTGGCACATTATGTTTCATATTAGTCTTAGATGAGAAGAATCATTTTTGTTAATATTTATGTAAAGGTTTATATGTCAAATTTCCTGCGGTGTGACTGTAACATTAATGAAACAATATATAATAATATATATATAAATTAACCAACAACATTTTAATAATGTATGAAGCATTTGGCATGATTGCATAAATCTTAGCTTTAGATTAAGATATGTGAATGTGGAAAAAACTCAAGACAGTAATATTAACTACAAGTTCAATTTCGTAACACAAATTGCGTCCTGTGGGGTGACATGTATGTCAATGTTTGTGAATGGGCAGCTGCAAGGCTAACTACAAGGGTCTTAAAGACTGGCTCCTAACCAGTCAGTACCTCAGTTATTGGAGAGTGCTGTGGAAGTTTAAGGTGACTCTTAACCTCTTAATATGTCTTCATATTGCAATCTTTCTGTCACGCAATGCTTAGGTTCATTTTATGGTGTCCTGTGGTGTGACTGCTCTTATAGGAGGAAAAAAAAGTTTTTTTTATTAATGAAAACACATATTAAGATTAAACACAATATCATTATCAAGTTAGCATGAGCTCAGATGTCAGTCATGTATACAAAAGGATTAAAATGGCCATAATGCAGTGAATTCCCTGTAGTGTGACTCCATTTTCCTGCGGTGTGACATGCCTATGCTATGTGTTGATGCAGGATACATTTTCCCAAAAATGGCAAAAATAAGGTGAAATTCCACAGACCACTAAGTGCTTTATTTTTTTCTATTTTTTTCCAATTTTTATCCATCTTTTTTTTCAGGAATTTGAAAAACTTTTTTTTTTTTTTGCGTTACGCCCTTAAACGTCAACCACCCTGCTGTAGAAAAAAATCACTGGCACCATCCTTCCAGGGCTGCCAGATATATATGCAAGAAGGGCAAAGACACAAAGGATTATGAAAGACACATTCCATCCTAGTCACTCCATGTTCGAAAGGCTGCCCTCAGGGAAACGACTATGTTCCATAAGATGTAGTCAAGTCAAGTCAAGTCAAGTAGGTTTTATTGTCAATTTCTTTACATGCACTGGTCATACAAAGAATTTGAAATTACATTTCTTGCTTTCCCATACAGACATAGACTAATTAAGGTAAGGACATAGACAGTATAGACATAGACAGTACTTATACATGGACTTAAGACAGTATGGACATAGACAGTGCTCATACAGACATTTAAAGTGCAAGACTGGACAACAGAAGACTTGTAGAGGACATACATTAAGAGGTATTTGTTGTGTTTTTGTGCTTTTCCTAAAAAAAAGTCCTTTATAGCGTTCTGACATGGTAATAGTAGCATTTTGAAGAAAATAAATATAAAAAGGTCTGTCAAGTACACCAGCAGCAGTGTGTGTGTGTGTGTGTGTGTGTGTGTGTGTGTGTGTGTGTGTGTGTGTGTGTGTATGTGTTTAGTGCAGGTAGAAGGTGCGGTGTGCGTCTTGTGTGTGTGTTCGTGTGTCTGTGTGTGTGTGTGTGTGTGTGTGTGTGTGTGTGTGTGTGTGTGTGTGTGTGTGTGTGTGTGTGTGTGTGTGTGTGTGTGTGTCAGTGTGTGTCAGTGTGTGTATGTTGGGTTTAGTGCAGAAAGTGCAGTGTGCTTGTGTGTGTGTGTGTGTGTGTGTGTGTGTGTGTGCATGTTTTGAGTTAGTGCAGGTTGAAAGTTCAGTCACAAGTATAGTAGTGCAGGTGGAATGTTCAGTCGCAGATATGGTGGTGGGGGATGGGGAGGGGGGGTTGTCAGTGGCCTTGCTGGCTAGAGGCTGACAGGGGGGGGGGGGGGGGGAGCGTTGTCAGTGGCCTTGCTGGCTAGAGGCTGACAGTGGAGGGAGAGTGGGTTGAGTGTTCAGCATCTTGATCGCTTGGTGCATTGTGCTGCTCGCCAGCCGGGTGGTACGGGAACGGAGGCGCCTGTACCTCTTTCCAGAGGGCAGGAGGCTGAACAGTTTGTGTGCAGGGTGGCTTGTGTCTTTGATGATCATCAGTGCTTTCCGGGTGAGGCGTGTGGTGTAAATGTCCTGCAGGGAGGGGAGTGGTACTCCAATGATCTTCTTCGCTGTGTTCACAACACGCTGGAGTGTCTTCCTGTTTTTCTCCGTGCAGCTTCCTCCCCACACTGTGATGCAGTTGGACACGACGCTCTCTATGGTTCCTCTGTAGAATGTTGTCATGATGGAGGGTGTAGCACTTGCCTTCTTTAGTTTGCGCAGGAAGTAGAGACGCTGATGGGCCTTCTTCGCCAGTGATGTAGTGTTGGTGGTCCAAGAGAGGTCGTCGCTGATGTGCACTCCAAGGAACTTGGTGCTGCTCACTCTCTCCACAGCATCGCCGTCGATGGTCAGTGGTGGCAGTTGTTTTTGGACCCTTTGGAAGTTGACAACAATCTCCTTGGTCTTGTTGACATTCAGCAGGAGGTTGTTGTCTTTGCACCAGAACAGAGAGACTGCTTAAGAGTTTTTTTCCTCAAGCCATCCGCTTTTTAAATTATTAAGACAATAAATATTTGTATTTATTTTTATTTTATTTTATTATTTTTATTTTTTTACCATCCAACAGAACACAGAGCAGTTGCAATCCCCATTTCACTGCCAATTGTGCTTGCACAAGGAAGCACGTGACAAATAAAAATCTTGAATCTTGAATAGATGTTTCATTATCGTGAAAACAGCATAGGCCTACAACTACATACAACAACATACAAATGATTCCCCATGATAATGAAACATACAAAGAATTTCCGTCTCCAGGGACATCACACGGTAGCCATGTTGCATGTTCCTTGGTTGCCAATGATATAATTCAGGGCAAAAACCTTGCTTATTTCCCTAAATATTCACATTGAACACATGGCTACTCATAGACTTACTGTCCGAGCGTGCGTGCATGATTTGGGAATGATGAAGCATTGTAGTAGACTGTAAACTCTATAGTATGTATGTATGTATGTATGTATGTATGTATGTATGTATGTATGTATGTATGTATGTATGTATGTATGTATGTATGTATGTATGTATGTGTATGTATGTATGTATGTATGTATGTATGTATGTATGTATGTATGTATGTATGTATGTATGTATGTACCTGTATATGTATGTATGTATGCACGGCTCTCAAGTTTTGAAGATTGTTTGCACTATTTATTCAATATGCTTAGCCCTAACCAGTGATCGAGTTGTAAAATAAAAGCAGCAGGGGATGGTCACTCAGAGATTGATTCTTATTAGGCCTATTGGTAATTCAGGGTTTTCTCCCCCGAGAAAAAAATTAAAATGTAGGCCTAGTTGTTAAAAGTGCAATTTTAACACAATATGTGAAGAAGGGATGCCTGTTTTAGAGGGAGGTGATTTTTGACCATTTTCATTGAGGGGAATGATTTTAGACAATGTTCATTGCGGGGAGATAGCCTAAAATAGGCTACCTGTATCTGTTCTTTATTGTGTATTGACATTAGCAGCTCAAATTAAATTAAAGTTCAATCACTATTTTAATCGCCAGACCCAAATAATACCCTTTTTCGTTCAGTACCATGATATCTCCAACACTATTGGTTGCCCCTGACTTCTTTAGCTTACTTGCCCTCTCTTCTACCACTACCTCTGATATTCCTCCATTCTCTCCAGTCTGTCTACTATTTTCCCACCTCCCACTCAGCAATAAGAGAAACATAGGCTATCCGAAATGTGACATGGCGGCTCCGAAGCGACTAGAACTAGACCCCCTTTCCATTGGATACACTGAGCGAATTCTGATCGTCCTCAGTACAACTCGACTGGTTGGTGGCACGTCATTTGACAACATATTTGAAATCGTGATCGAATCGGATCGTGAGGGCAGTGCCAATCCACACTGCTAGTCATTTCTCCATATCTTATTTGCTACGAGTTGTCAATAATTTCACTGTTTCTCATTGACAAATGAAATTAGGCCTACTGCTATTATTAGGCTGTAGGCCTATGCCACATTCTGAGAAGCTTGCCTGTAAACACCACTGATAACGCATTTTATAATAAGCAAAGCACGCAGTTTCAATCATGTTTGGGAGGGATGATCATCAAACAATCATCTGGGGTTATAGCTTACGTTGTTAACCATTTTGCTCTCTTTAAACGTCCCTGTCAAGGCTACAATGGCTGGAAATATTGGTATAAGGAGTAAAAACAGTAGCCTAACTAATACAAGACTCATATTTTCACCTGTATAAAGTTATCACCTGATGGTCCTGGCTCCTGCCTACTTGCGATTTGTGAATTTTACAGTTCTCTTTGAACTCTGCTGCGCACGCAATTGGATGAAACTCTGATCCACTGCTCTGATCTGCCCGACAACCGAACAATCTATTTTCTGATTGGCTGAATAGCGTGGTAACTAGTCTGAACACAGAAGCGCTGTTACCAGTTTCTGACGCATCTGTGGATAGGTTGGATGAATTAATGTGCGCCAATTAGATATGTTATCAAAACTCCAGAGTGTGAAATACCATGTGTGGCGTGTGAGAGTGTGAACTCTCAAGTTTTATTATGTGTGATTATCAAGTGCCGACCCTTCTATTTACCCAGAGAAATATCCGCTATCCTAGTAGTCGCCGTCTACCTCCCACCCAGCAACAACAATGGCGTCAAAAGCGAGGCACTGAACGAGCTGCATCGGGGCATCAGTGAACAACAAGATGCACACCCAGATGCCTTCACAGTGGTACTGGGGGATTTCAACCACGGAAATCTCAAAACAGTACTTCCAAAATTTCATCAACATGTCAACTTCCCAACAAGAGAACAAAACACCCTGGACCTCGTTTACACAAATCAGAAGAGAGCATACAAGGCAAAGCCCATCCCCCCAATTGGATCATCAGACCACACGACAATTCTGCTACTGCCAGCTTACAGACAAAAGGCAAAACTCACCAAACCAGTTCAGAAGGAGGTGAGAAAATGGCCTGAGGGAGCCATCTCACGACTTCAGGACTGCTTTGAAACCACAGACTGGGACATTTTCAAAACAACTGCCACCCACAGCAATCACATTGACATTGAGGAGTACACAGACACCGTGACCTCCTACATCACAAAATGCATCGATGATGTTACAGAAATAAAACACATCACTACCAGGGCCAACCAGAAGCCATGGTTCACAGGAGACGTTCACCGACAGAGACAAAGCCTTCAGAGCAGGAGACGTAGCTGGCCTAAAGACAGCAAGGGCTAACCTGTCCCAGGGCATCAGGAAAGCAAAAAAGGAATACTCAGACAAAATAACAACACACTTCAAAGACAGCAGAGATGCACAGAGCCTGTGGCAGGGCATACAGGCCATCACGGACTATAAGCCTGCACCACGAAGCTGTGACAACAACACCTCTCTGCTAAACGATCTGAACAGTTTCTTTGCCCGCTTTGAAGCACAAAATGACACTCACCCACAGAAAAACTCCCCCCCCCCCCCATGATCAACCCCTTTACCTGTCCTCTGCCAGTGTTAAGAGGACACTGGCCACCATCAACCCACGCAAAGCAGCTGGCCCAGACAACATACCAGGCCGAGTGTTGAAGGATTGTGCAGAAGAGCTGAAGGATGTCTTCACAGACACCTTTAACATCTCTCTGGAGCAAGCAGTCATCCCATCACTTTTCAAAGCTGCTACCATCATACCTGTGCCGAAGAAATCATCACCATCATGCTTCAATGACTACCGTCCTGTAGCACTGACGCCCATAATCATGAAGTGCTTCGAACGGCTAGTCCTGTCACACATCAAAGCCACCCTACCCCCCACCCTAGACCCCTACCAGTTCACATACCGAGCCAAGCGATCCACGGAGAATGCAATTTGCTCTGCCCTCCATCCAGCTCTCACCCACTTGGACAATAAAGACTCATATGTGAGAATGCTGTTCATTGACTTCAGTTCAGCATTCAATACCATAATACCACAACAACTCATCAGAAAACTGGACAAACTAGGTTTCAGCACCTGCTGGACTTCCTGATGCAAAGACCACAAGCAGTACGGGTAGGGAACAACACCTCAAGCACCCTGACCCTGAGCACGGGGGCTCCGCAAGGTTGTGTTCTCAGCCCCCTGCTGTTCACGCTGCTGACACACGACTGCACAACGACCCACAGCACTAACCATCTAGTGAAGTTTGCGGATGATACAACACTGGTGGGGCCTCATCACCAAGGGCGATGAGACTCACTACAGAGAAGAAGTAGACCTGCTGGCCAGATGGTGCAAAGACAACAACCTCCTGCTGAATGTCAACAAGACCAAGGAGATTGTTGTCAACTTCCAAAGGGTCCAAAAACAACTGCCACCACTGACCATCGACGGCGATGCTGTGGAGAGAGTGAGCAGCACCAAGTTCCTTGGAGTGCACATCAGCGACGACCTCTCTTGGACCACCAACACTACATCACTGGCGAAGAAGGCCCATCAGCGTCTCTACTTCCTGCGCAAACTAAAGAAGGCAAGTGCTACACCCTCCATCATGACAACATTCTACAGAGGAACCATAGAGAGCGTCATGTCCAACTGCATCACAGTGTGGGGAGGAAGCTGCACGGAGAAAAACAGGAAGACACTCCAGCGTGTTGTGAACACAGCGAAGAAGATCATTGGAGTACCACTCCCCTCCCTGCAGGACATTTACACCACACGCCTCACCCGGAAAGCACTGATGATCATCAAAGACACAAGCCACCCTGCACACAAACTGTTCAGCCTCCTGCCCTCTGGAAAGAGGTACAGGCGCCTCCGTTCCCGTACCACCCGGCTGGCGAGCAGCACAATGCACAAGCGATCAAGATGCTGAACATCAACCCACTCTCCCTCCACTGTCAGCCTCTAGCCAGCAAGGCCACTGACAACCCCCCCCCCCACTGTCAGCCTCTAGCCAGCAAGGCCACTGACAACCCCCCCCCCCATCCCCCACCACCATATCTGCGACTGAACATTCCACCTGCACTACTATACTTGTGACTGAACTTTCAACCTGCACTAACTCAAAACATGCACACACACCACACACACACACACACACACACACACACACACACACACACACACACACACACACACACACACACACAAGCACACTGCACTTTCTGCACTATACCCAAACATACACACACTGACACACACACACACACACACACACACACACACACACACACACACACACACACACACACACACACACACACACACACACACACACAGACGCACGAACACACACACAAGACGCACACCGCACCTTCTACCTGCACTAAACACATACACACACATACACACACACACACACACACACACACACACACACACACACACACACACACACACTGCTGCTGGTGTACTTGACAGACCTTTTTTATATTTATTTTCTTCAAAATGCTACTATTACCATGTCAGAACGCTATAAAGGACTTTTTTAGGAAAAGCACAAAAGCACAACAAATACCTCTTAATGTATGTCCTCTACAAGTCTTCTGTTGTCCAGTCTTGCACTTTAAATGTCTGTATGAGCACTGTCTATTGTCCATACTGTCTTAAGTCCATGTATAAGTACTGTCTATGTCTATACTGTCTATGTCCTTACCTTAATTAGTCTATGTCTGTATGGGAAAGCAAGAAATGTAATTTCAAATTCTTTGTATGACCAGTGCATGTAAAGAAATTGACAATAAAACCTACTTGACTTGACTTGACTTGACAAAGAGTGAGACTTGAGAGCCCTGTACTGTATGTGTGCATATGAAAAGAATGCATGGAATTACACCACAAAACTAGCCTGATAAACCAGCCTAAATGTGAGACAGGGTGGCACTGGTTTATTAGGCTACCACAAAACACAAAACACAAAACACAAAACACACACACACACACACACACACACACGCACACGCACACGCACACACACACTTTTATCTTAAAAAAAGAACATTTCTTTATGCGTGTCATAGTGTAACAAGCTGACAAAGGCTACATGTGTCGTCCATTATGTGTCATTATCGTGAAACCAACAGGATGCGGCAACATACAAATGATTCCCCATCATAATGGAACATACAAATGATTTCCGACAGAGACCTCACACGGTAGCCATGTTGCATGTTTCTAGGTTTCCAATTACATAACTCAGGTCAAAAACCTTGCTTATTTCCCTAAATATTCAAATAAAAGACATGGGTACTTGGACCTAGAGCATGTATGGATTCTATGTATCCTAGCTATATCAAGAAGGACTCTCCCTTTAGTCCATTTAAGTGCCCGAAAAGGTAGAGACAGCATTGAGGTGAGTAGTCCTACCATTTTATCTGGAACTGATGCTATGATGGACAATGCAGAAGGAGTGTTTGACCTTGTGATTACAACTATCTGGTCATTAACACAAAACTTTATATAATTTTGAAATGGTCAATATTGATTTTAAAAAAAAGCAATGTAAACTTAACTACAATGAGATTCTCTGCTCTAAATTAAGGTGAAATCTTAGTGTATGGGAATGATCGTCAAGTTCCAATAAAAGTCCATTTGCCTACAACTAAATAGATTTGGGTAGCATTGATTCAAGATTATTTCATTACAATGAAAGACATTGGACAATATGACGTGGAGGTTCATAAAGGCTTCAAAAACATGTTTCTCTCTTTTTAGGATGCTGACCAAAATAATGTAGAACTGAAAAGTAATTAAACATAGTTCTTACTTTTCAGTTAGACCTATACAGTATTTTGGTCAGCATCCTAAAAGAGAAAAACGTATTTGGTCTTTATGAACCTCAAAGTTGATGTATGCATGCAATCTCTCCTTATTCTTCAGTTAGGCCTAACTGAAAAATAAGAAGAGGTCAAGCCATACATCAACTTTGTGTAATAAGAAAAAAGTTGATTTGTTTGACTTCTTCTTACAATGTGACTTGCACAAATGACAATCCTCACAGACATCTGTGTTTCAGGTGGGTGTGTCTAGGATTCGAGAGAGCCATGGCTGAAAATATATCTAATTTCTCCGGCACTGATTATAACTCCAGCCATATCGGCGACTATTACTGCACTCACCTTCCCGCCGGTCCTCTGATCTGGGCCGTGGTCAGCCTCCCGTCTGCGTGTGTGGGCATACCAGCCAGCGCCTGGCTCCTGTGGCTCCTTGTCCAAAGGTACAAACCACACAGACAGTTCTCACATTGGCGCATCAATGCCATTTGAACTTTCATCAAACTATTACACTTTGTCTCTTTGATCCATAAAACAATTTACAGTATACCTTATAATGCTGTATAAATCCAAGGGTGTTATGAGTGCTCATGACTGGATATAAACTACAGGCTGCCTGATGGGGTTTAATACATGATGAGTACTTATACCCCTTTTTGACTTGATGATAAACTTAAGAGGACTCATAAGGACTCATAAGATGCTATGATATTCCATGTGAGATCATAAGTCATCAATGTGTGCTCTAAGTAAAGAGAAGTTCATATGGATGCATCTAGAGTATAATGCAGCACATAAAGCATCATCCAGGCTTGTGCATAGAGGGGTACATGTATATAAGTACTCATAATGTATTGTTAGCCCCATCAGGCAGCCTGTAGTTTATATCCGGTCACGAGCACTCATAACACCTTTGGATTTATAAAGCATTATAAGATGAATTCATCCATAACAACATAAAGCATCATGAAACGTCATGGGTGTAGTCGTAATGCATTGTAAAGCCTACAGGTCCCAATGTCAGAGGCAAGTGCCTCATAATTTTGTAGTATGCATTGTAAGTAATTATAATGCACATTAACTTGATATAAATGCACTCATAGCACTAGTTTTTTGTCACCTCCGTCAGATGTCAGTGTCACCACTGTCCGATTTTTTGTCTGACAGTGGTGACAAAAAAGCCTCCAAATGCGCCACAGTGAAGCCTAGAGTATAATTTTGGATCACAGTGATTACTAACATGTCTTACAGTATAATGTTTCATTAATCAGCTCAATTCAGTCAAATATGGAGCAAACTGACAAGCTATGGAATACAATGTGACGATGGTGACATCTGACAATGGTGATAAAAAGCATTCTTTTACACAATATGCATAGTTTTACACAATATGCATTAGCCATTTTGCTGTACGCCCTTCGGCGTTGCTTCTAGTCAGGCATCGAGCAATGTAAATATAATTTCTGATATTGGGATATTGGGAACTCCACCCACTTTGTCAGGAACCAATCAACTATGAGCAGCTCCAGCGGCCCTGGGTAGAGGCGTGTTCAAGGCAGTGACGTGGTTTAAGCAGAGGCGTTCTATACGCATAATCGGTGTGATGTCACGACATGTGGTTTTTGTGCACCATGCCACAAAGTGGGAGACAACATAGACCTGAGTGAACTTCGATGTCAACTTCGGTCAAAATATGCAATTTATAAAGAAAACCTACTTTTAGACAGTAACAGAAATTGTATCAGATCAGTTGGACCACTCAACACAATGTCATTTTGCAGGGTGACAAATTTGATACATACGATAAAAGATACATACAAAAGCTTAATTTTAAAGCCAACAGGTTTTCGGACTTGCTAGCATTCATGCTAGCGGCCGAGAGGAACCATAACTAGCTTGGTCTTACTAGCACAGCAGGTTTAGCAGTGAGCACCACTTGCAAACAGGAGATATAGCGTTTGCATGTACGGTCAAAGTCACCGACAGGAATTTATTGTCTATTCATATTGAATTTGACTCATCTGATCTGTTTTTGTGTCTGCCTGCACGTAGGACTTAAATATAAATAGTGTTTATGTCCTCAAGTCTGTGTGTTTAAAGAATCAAATGCCGGTGGCCGGTTGTGTCTAAGAAAATGTTTGGTTTAAACT
The DNA here is from genome assembly GCF_034702125.1 of Engraulis encrasicolus. Lineage (NCBI taxonomy): Eukaryota > Metazoa > Chordata > Actinopteri > Clupeiformes > Engraulidae > Engraulis > Engraulis encrasicolus. Next base: position 2,893,103 of record NC_085868.1, read on the forward strand.
TCTGCACAGCGTTTTCTGGCCTCGACCAGTAGCAAATCGAGGGCGCCAGGTCAACCATACCGTTTGGGAAACATTAGTCGTTATGCTCGATGTCAGACCAAGTCTCGAAGAGATTTGAAAGTCGATGATAATCAGACTGCTAGTTGGCATCCGTTGCATGCGCTTCTAAAGACTTCTTCCTCCCTCACAGGTGGCACAGGGGCCAGTCCACGGATATCTACTTGATAAACATCACCTTCATGGACCTGATGTACACCATGTTCACACCAGTGGCTGTGCTCAACTACTACGTGTTACGGCAAGACCAGATTGCTAAAGTTGCCGTAGTCTTCTACATTTTCAGTGGCTTTGGACGACCCTTACTGATGGTGTGTGTGTGTGTTGACTGCTACACAGCTGTCCTCCACCCTGTCGCCTACATGAACATGAAGCGTTTGACACGCAGGATCGTAGCTTGCACACTCGTGTGGGTTTGCCTGATAGTTGACATGTTAGTAACGATTCTGCCTGTAAACAGGGTGGTCATTATTGTCCTCAACTCTGTAGTGCCTTACCTGGTCATAGCAGCCATTGTCACCTTAGATGTGGTCATCTTCCGTGCACTTAGAAGGCCCAACCCATCTGGAAGGAGCGAGCCTCACCCCCAGAAACAGAGGGCCATGGGGGTGATCGTGAGCAGCCTGGTCATGATTGGGGTGTCCTACTCGGGGCCCATAGTGGGCGTGGTGGTGGGTGAAATATTGTACCGCATGGGCCTGCTGAGTGAACTGGAGCTGTGGTGTAATGTCGTCCTTCCTCTGTCAGCCTTTCCACCACTAGGCAGTGCCCTCTTGCCCTTGCTTCACCTGACCAACCTTAGACGCATGTAGAGGAAGTGATTGCGTAGCCTCTATACATGGATTCCTATTGCTTACAAACAGTGGAATGCGTGCGCACACAGGGATTCCAAAATGCTATGCAGCTACGCGTTTATCATTGGGAGTCCCATTGGAGCCTGCACAGAACCTGCTGTCTTGTCGGCTGGTGGTTTTATCCACTTGCTCACACACTGTACTCTCTGTGACACTGTTTAGAAGAACATACTATCATGTCGCTCAGAATTAGCCCTAGGTTCTGCAAACTCCTCCCACCTTAGCAACGCTTCTTATGTCAGTCAAACATACTCGTTCCACAGGCTCTCCGCATTGAAATGAATGGAGGGCTAACATGTTTTCACCCGTCAATGTTGGCTTTGCCGCAGCTTTGCCGAAAGAAATCACAAGCAATTTCTGAAGGAAAAAAAAAAGCCTGATAAACCAGACTAAATGTGAGATTGGATGTGAATTTGGGATTGAATTTAGTCTGGCCCCGATGAATGATACATCCAAAGATTGTTGATGAGAACAACCAGTTGTCTTTCAAACCGTGTCTGTGCCTATAGGCCAATGCTCTGACCAATCAGCGCAACTGACAATTACTACCATCGAAGAACGTGGATACACGTTTTATAGCCTGTCTGTAAAACGGCGAAAAAGTCCTTCTTAAAAATGAATGAACATAGAACATCTTCCTGAACACATTTCAACGAAAACCTTGAATTTAATTCTTCCAAAACTGATTCCAAAGCTGAGTCAAACAAGAGTTGTTCAGTCATTCTTGTTGTTGTGATTTCCCCTGCGTCGCAAGCTTCGTCGTCACTCCCTCAAAACCCCGCCCGCTTTCATTCAAAACAAATCTCTGCGTTGTGATTGGTTTGTCAGATTCAGGGCAATGTGGCAGCGTCGGGCTATTGATCGAAGCTAGACCAGTTGCAGGCAAAAACAATTGGCCGCCAGCGGGTGGCGCTAGTTCACTAGGCTAGCAAGATCTCAGATCCAAGCCGACAAAAAGGTCTGCAATATGCGTATGAAGGCCACACCCATACATGCCGTGTTTGTAGCCAGTCAAATGATGCCAGGAGGGTAAAGCATTGACACTGAGTAGAAATACATAGGGAAACATAGCAAAGTTACACTTTGAAAGCCAGCGACATTTAAAACTTGTAATTGGAAGTCTATGGGAGAGACCCCTACTCATGAAGATAAAATGAAACGTTGTGCCTATGGCGTCTGTAAATCCGATAGCAGCATCGTCAGTAGGGTAAAGCCTACAGGTCCCAATGTCAGAGGCAAGTGCCTCATAATTTTGTAGTTTCTTGTCTGGAGTCGGGACAATGAAATACCAGAGCAGCAATGCTCGTGTGCAGCCGGGTAAGTCACCTTTATCGCATATTGCATTAAATTCGTGTGATTATCACATTAATAGTAGCATTAAATCCATGTGATTATGTCATCTTCTGTTTGCTGACATTCAGCTGGTGGTTGGGTCGTCCACATTGCTAATAGTTTTTCTCGATTGCTTCCACACAATTTCTGGTACTTCACACACAATTCTCGGATCATCTCACCCATTTCCCAACTCCCCTAACCAATGTCACTGAACACTAAGCACAATTCCTTCTTTACACTCACATTTCAGTTTTAAAACTCACTCTTTTCAAACCACTACACACAATTATCTGGATTACACCCAATTTTCATGAAGAAAATCCCTGGTTGTTGCATTGAACACACTGTCATTCAAAATACTAAAATCAACTGCCATACTATGTTCACTTCCTCATCACATGGGCAAATTCTCTTCATATCGGTTTACAATCTAAAATCATCACCCCATAAGGACACACATTGCATGCATATTGATGAAAACACGAGTGGATGCAGTGAGAAAACACATTTGTTTAGTTTTTGAACTCCAAAATATGTTATAAGAGATCCCTTTCATGTGGTTACCCAATACAGTATTTTACAATAAATTAGTGCAATTTTTTAAATGTCAGAAAAATATGTAAAATATATACACATCTGTGTACTCCGAGTCTAAAAACAATATTTCAGTATTTTACTACAGAAAAACACCCTCTTTAGTAGAACACTGAAGAAAATAAGTTTCTACTGTGTTTCAAGTGCATATTAGTGTTCAATGGTTCACATAAGAGTGTATTGAAATGACTGCTTGTGTGTGTCATTTGAGAACAAAATTACCTTTCTAGAAGAGAGTACATTGTTTCGAGACAAGACGTGCATTTTACAGAGGTAGTGAGGAGTTTTGCCCGTTGTGTGTGAAGTTTGGAGATTTGTGTGTAGAGTTTTGAGAATTCGAGAACTGATTCCGAAAAATGTGTGTAAGCAATCGAGAAAAACTGTAAAATGACTGCTTGTGTGTCATTTGAGAACAAAATGACCTTTTTAGAAGAGAGTACATTTTTTTGAGACAAGACGTGCATTTTTCAGAGGTAGTGAGGAGTTTTGCCCATTGTGTGTGAGGTTTGGAGATTTGTGTGTAGAGTTTTGTGAATTCGAGAACTGATTCCGAAAATTGTGTGTAAGCAATCGAGAAAAGCTGTAATCCACAGCCTGCATTTCTCTCCCTGGGTCTTTGGTTTTGGGAAGAAATAAAATTGAACCCCTCCCTCCAGCCTTTTTGGATATCGGTTGTTGGATTTACAGACGCCATTGGCACAACGTTTCTTTACCTTCGCAAGTAGGGGTCTCTCCCATAAACTTCCATTCATCTAACCACGCACTACACTGGTCTAATGGAACTTTCAATGTTAAACACCTAGCCACGTACACTGTAGCATTTTGGGATTCCTGTCTGCACGAGCAGCCGGGTATTTGAAAACAAACAAAAAACATGTATAGCCACGCAATTTACACATGCCAGCCCTGCCCCGCTTTGAGCTGCTGTGCCCCAAAATATCTGTGCACACCTCTGGCTGTGTGCGTGTGTGTGGCCTGGAGTGAATGAGTAGTGAATCAGTAGTGGAGAAAAGAGGCCTAATTACATCTGTTAATAAATGTTAAGCCTTCTTCCTTGTAAACAAATAATATTTTTCTGCAATAAATTATATTTCCTAGTTTAAGAAGAATTATTTTTTATTTTTGTATTATCACGGTTCTAGCTAAACGGAATGCCTGACTGGGTGAAGTTCAAATTCACATAGAAATCAAACTGTAAAACACAGGGCTTGCCTGGGCTTGGGACAAAGTAATTTGAAAGGCCATCCCACTCAATACATACATACATGGTCCAATAACCTTACTTCAAATGACCTGTATGCACAGTACATAAAAAATAACCTGACTTCAAATACCTTGCTGGACCGAAAGGGCCATTATTCATGGTTTTCTGTTAGTCAGCAACATCTACTGATTCTTATTAAATTTCCAGAACAGATGGGCAATGGTAGATGACCTCCAGCTGACCCCATTAACTTTTGGGGCAAAATCAGGCCAAGGTCAAGGGTTAACAGGTCAAAGTAATTTTTGGCAATATATCCAAATATGGCCCAATAACTTACACTTGGTTCTTTTCTTGTAGCTTCTTATGTGTACATTTGTGTTGCTCCATTATGTTTGTATGTCCATACGTACAGTCTGTCTGTCCTTAAATGAGACTGCCTATCGCAGTGTAAAAAAAAAAACAGTTACAAACAGACAATTTAGTCATATATATATCAGGCATGCTGCTGGGACTGGCACCATGACTTGTTTTTTCAGTAATATCGCTACCATTATTTCAAACAAACACTATTTCAGACCTTTCAAACCACAATGGAGCACATTGTCTGGTTATTCATTATTCAGGCATTGGTGCCATCATCAGCGAGGAAATGATGCAACTGGCCGAAAGTGTGCCAAAGGGACTGAGGTGGGTAGAGTCCAGAATGCCAAGACTGCTAAGAGGGACCCAAATCCAGGGAAAGTAGAATGGATAAGAATGATTACTGACTGGAAAATGCATCGGCCACGGTGTAGTATGAGGCGGCTTAGCCTGAGGACATGGTGCACATGAGCAGTGGGTGCGGCGCCATGATGGCTAAAAAAATGTGACACCAGAAACTGCAAAATCACTCTGGATGTCCTGAATTTTAATTGCATTGTGGGTGCGAGCGGCTGCTGTCTGTTCCGGCTCCGATGGAAAGAGGATGACCGGTTGACAATATTTAGTTTGTGACAACAGCTCGGTTAGCATTAATTGTGGGGGATTGTTAATGACCGCTGACAAAAACTCACGTCTCATGTGAACCGTTCCAAACTCCAGCCCCGGCAGTAGGGGCATTGCACTTCACCATGGCACCAGTACTGACAGTAGAAGACGACTCCCAAAGGCAGCCAAAGTGCACTTATCATGTGAGTGAACCTTCTTCCCTTCAACATCTTTGCCCACATCCAAGAGGGAGTAGGCTCTACTACAGGCCTGTTCAACTAGAAGCCTGGGAGCCCGATACGGCCCATTAACATTTCCTGTGACCCAGTGACTGACATAAAATTACCACTAGGTCGACTGGTAAGACATTCAGAACAGAGTAGAGTGTACATAGACTGTTAACTGAAACAAGAAGAGCTTCACAATAGAGTAGATGTAGATGTACTATGTAGACCAGTAGTTCTTAACATTTATTCTTGAAGACCCCCTTACTGGTACCCAAGAGACAATGTTAAGAACCACTGATGTAGAACACTGGCTCCCAACCAGGGGTGTGTGTAGGCCTACCACTACGGGTACGTGGACATGTAATAATAAATAATATATGGAGTTTAGTTAAATTGGGACTGAGGAACAGATATAGAGCATGGGGGAAGACCGTACTCATAATGTGACAAAATGGCTTAGGGGGTGAGCAGGACAAAAAAAGGTTGGGACTAACCATTGATGTAGAATATGGAGTGTATGAGGACGTATAGGACAGTGGAACAACAGCATTTTGGTTTGGTCAGCAGGTCTGGTTAGTTTTGCCCCCCTGTGTACTGAACTTAGTTCAACAACAATAGCAGGTCAACTGTCTACAGTGGCAGAACTCAGACAACAATGAAACAATGGATAACCTAAATTACTTGTTAGGCAAGTAGGTCTTTCAGGTGAAACTGCAGTAGACAAAAAAGAGGAGGCCCCAAAAACTGGAAAACTGAGGTTTTTATTCTTTATTTCTAAAGCAAAATTAACTTCATTTTGCAAATTTCCATCACAAGTGACTTGACAACAAAACAAAAGAAACAAAAAAGGAAGAAAAATGGGTCATATGTACAGTTGTCATCAATAATACACACCAAGAAAAAAAATAAAACATAAATACATACAGGTCCAAGAAGCTGAGATGGAGAAATAAAAAAGAGAGAGCAAGGGCATGCGCAGTAAGCAGTTAAGTTTGCAGATAACGCCATTCCTAATGGTCAACATTAGCTGAGCAATGAAGCGGTACATATTCAAACTTGCCATGTCTTAATAAACAACCTCATCTCCCTCAAAGTACAACTCGAGTGAGCAAACACAAGATCTCTGTCTGCCTCTCGCAGTCGTGGCAAAAGAAAAAACACATTTCAACCATTTTCCTTTGCAAGATGATCAAGTGGATGATAAAGGAAGCAGATGGTGTGGTTAGGCTTCAAGGAGACCCTTTCGTTTTTCTTTTTGCGTTTGTTTTCTCCAAGTGTGCAATTTCAACACAATAATTTTCTCCCAACTAAGCAAGATTTTCTCCCAAACATGGGGTGTGGGGAGTAGACTCAACATGTACAGTAACAACGCTCCTAAAACCACAACAGTCTTAGCAGCAGGAGCGTGTATGTGTGTGTGTGTGTGTGTGTGTGTGTGTGTGTGTGTGTGTGTGTGTGTGTGTGTGTGTGTGTGTGTGTGTGTGAGAGTGAGTGTGTGAGTGTGTGTGTTACTTGTACAGTACACTCCGACAAAAAGTAGTACCAAGAGCACTCCCTGCTATGTAAGAAAGTGGCCTGGGTAACACTGTCTTTTAAATACAGTTACCGTTACAGTTACCGTGGACTGTACTCTGAAGCAGTACCAACCAACGACTGTATCTGCTAAGTCTATGCATACAGTACTGCCTATGGGAACAACACCAGTCTCTTAACAACACCTCAAGCACTGGAAGGTTTTTGAAGAGCAGCCAACAACGCTTTCCCTTACAGCTCGGCTAGTGGACAGGCACGCTTGAGCAACACAGACATGGTGCTGACGTGTACAGGTGGGCTAAGGAGCGATGGGGGAGGGGGAGGGGGAGAGAGAGAGAGAGAGAGAGAGAGAGAGAGAGAGAGAGAGAGAGAGAGAGAGAGAGAGAGAGAGAGAGAGAGAGAGAGAGAGAGAGAGAGAGAGATGAGGAGGAGAGAGGGAGAGAGAGATGAGGGAGAGAGAGGAGTGTTGGATTTGGTTTCTGCAGGACTGCAGTTGCGGCAAAAGCAAATAAAAAGAAAAGATCCATGCAGTTTGCTTAGCGTGCAAAAAGAGGAAGAAGTAGAGGGAGAAAAGAAAAAAGGTGAGTCATTTTTCTTTACACTACGTGTTAAAACCTGGCAGAGCGGAGGCCTTCGGTTGGTTGAAAGGTGTGTGTAATATTTATAGATAGATATTATTATATAAAGCTTTTCTTTTTCTTTCTTTCTTTTTTTAAAAACAGAACTGCCCAAAGCTCCACAATCGCATCTGGGAAGAAGTACATAGCAGACATACAGACATCTTCCATAAATAAGTAAGACATGGATGAAAATCAAATCAAAACCAAAAACAACAGAAAAAAACAACACCGCTTCCATTCAGAAAGTACTCTCCTTTAGTACTGAGCCTAAACCCTGCTCTCTACCCTAATCCACAATTTTAGGGTAGGGACACAGTCAGCATAGGTTAAGATTCTCCATGGTGTCAGACAGTACTCAGTTAAGGCCAACTAGTGTTCAAAGAGTCCTTCCCAATACAATCCCATCCCCAAAAAATTGTGTAGTACTTCAACATTCAGTACAGTAAGTACAGTACAGACATAAGGTTAGGCGTCAACCTTGCACTGCGTCATGTTAAGCAGCCAAGAAAGTCTGTGAATTTCACCTCTTTTAACTTGATGACTTCTTAACAAAGTCAGCAAATATTATGGGGGATAGTGTTACTAGGTGGGGACAATTTTTCTTTCTTTTTTTTTTGGAAACAGTGCGCTGAATATGAGCAAATCCAATTTGGATCATTTGTTCTTTTTTCTCTTTCCTAAGATTATTGCTCTGCCAAAAAACCTCAAATTGACATTTTTTGATACTGATACACCTCCACAGTTTTGTTTTTCTTTCGTAAGAAATTTGAAATTTTGTTCTCTAGCACTCATTGTCTATTTTAAAAGGAAGGCTTGTATGAAAAAAACCAACAACAACAAAAAAAAACAACAGCAAAAAAACTATGCAACTGAGATTGTCCAAAAACAAGTTTCCCCTGATAATATAAATAAAAACAATTAATATTTCGCCTAGCCATACATCCGGTCTGGGGATTCTACAATAAAACACTGATAAGTTTATTTTATTTATTTATTTTTGAATTCCAGCATTAAATAACTACCAATTACCTCAGATTAGTATCACTTCTTTTATTATTTTTAATAAAGTAACAATACTCCTAATGTGATACATAATCATATACCGTATATATAAACCTTTCTTGCATAACCTGGTCCTCAATAATGAAAAACGAAAAAGAAAAAAAGGAATGCAAATAACATTACAAATAAAGTGGTCCTTGTGAAAAATAACAGAAAAATAAAACGGTTCCTTTCTCACATGACTAATAGTCACCTTTGACCCCCCGTGCATGGGACAGACAAGAGTTGTGAAACGCAGATCAATGGGCCAGCCAAACGATAACGCAACGTTCTAGCACACAACAAAACAAAAACTCAATCCTGATGTCATTTCTCAAAAGCGTTGTTGCTAGCTAGTAACTTCGTAACCCACTAAGTGATTAGCATAGTTAGCAACAATGTTGTCGAAAAACGCATCCTTGGTAGAATGTAACTGAAGGGACACCCACACCCTGAAGAACAAAAAAAAAAAAAAACAACCCCAAAAACAAACACACAAAAAATGTGGTGATTGCGGACACATAAACAGAACAATTTCCCTAAAAACTTCACAGTTTCTTCACTTTCCATGGGCTTTGTGAAAAACAAATACATGTCAAGTACGTACATCCTGTAACTGCACAGACGGCCATTTTGAATTTTGAGTTGTCAACACTTCCACTAGGTACAGTACGAGTTGTAAAATGCCCATTGAATGTGTCCGTGTTCTTCCAACTACGACTCATATCATTACAAGAGATCTGGGGAACAGCGAGACAGCGTTAGCGTCATAGAGACCCCAGAAGAGCCCCTTTTACATTCAACAACCCCCACCCACCCACAAACACACACACACACACACACAATCACACAAATAATCTAAAAACACTGTAGATACACGCACACACACAGACACAAACATGCAATCATAAATGGAGTGATGGAGTAAACAAACTAACGGAAACAGAACAGGACAAAACAAAAACATATTTGAAGGCCTGGGGTGGAGCTAACAGACAGGAGATGCAAAAACCTATAAAATGTTGTTCTAATAATAATAAGTAAAGATGGTAACCAAAACTGATTACTAGGCAGCCGACAGGATAGAAAGAAGGAAGTGTCTTTCTAGGGTGAAGAAGAAGAGGTGGAGACCCTCAGGGGTGTGTACTGTAGAACAGGTAAGGGTGGGGTAAAATAAGGTACCTCTACCACCCCTCCACCAGTTCCCTGGTGGTCTAGTGGTAAGGATCCAGCCAGCAGCTGTTTCCCACTGCCTTTTACCTGGGATGTCAATAGGGCAACATACAGAGGGGCAAGGCAGGGCAGGATAGGGCAGGACGGAGCGTAGTGAGTAGTGGTGGTTTTTGATTGGAGGACTGGAGGACTGGAGGACTGGAGGGCGGGGTCTTTAGCTGTAGGAGGAGACATCAGAGGAGCTGCTGCTGTTGCTGTTGGTGGTCTGGGCCCTCTTGATGTACAGGTTCAGGAGCTTCATCTGAGGAAAAGAGAACAGTGAAGGGTAGACACAAATTAGCATGGGTGCCATAAGGGGGTGAAAGGTGTTACAGGCACTGACTGGGGCACTTAAGGGGGCCCAAAATTCAAATCCTTCATGGGGCCCAAAATTTCTGGGGGCGCCCCTGCACATTAGATATCATCAATAAAAAAAAAAAAACACTTTGCCTGTACAAAAATCCACATGCTTAGGGGCAAGGTGTGGCATAGTGATAGGGGAGTTGTAGCCTCGCGACGCCATCCTCTGTACTCCACTCAAAGATTTTGGCTCCGCACATTGTCTGGCAAAAGCCTCGAGCTCGGTTCTCTCAGTGTTTCGCCAATCAGCAAACAGTTGAGAGTGACGTAGAACTCACCCGCGAGCTCCGTTACTGATTGGTTATGGTAACTATATGCACACTTTCGTTTTGTTATTTGTATGCTTTTGCGACGCTATAACGTAACAGGCATGCCAATAAAGCACAATATGGGTTTTAATTTGAGTTTGGAACTTTAATTCATTTAAATGAGTAAGATTAGACCATCTCCCATCGTCCACGGAGACGGATTCCTCATGGCTTTTGCCAGACTGATTGACGGAGTCAACAGTCGGCTATTGGCCCAGGCTAGGGGAGTTGGTCTTACAATCACAAAGTTGCCAATGGTTGTCTACTTCTGACAAAATGGCTGACAATGTATGAAAAATGCAATTTTTCCCAGACATAATGGAAACTTAGAATTTGATGGTGTTGGTAAGTATTCATGAAAAAGGTAACATTTGTGAAGGGGCGGCATGACCTCTGGAAATAAACACACACAAATATTATGCAGTGCACCTTTAAGAGACTAAACAATACAAAGAACCTAGATGTAACCAATGTAAAAATGAAGCAAGGAAAACAGGCCACTTTCTCTTTTGTGTGGTGGTTGTGTGTATCATGCGTGTCCATGTACCTTCCTGCCAGTCAGCTGTTTGAGTAGTGTGTGTGTGTGTGTGTGTGTATGTGTATGTGTATGTGTATGTGTATGTGTATGTGTGTGTGTGTGTGTGTGTGTGTGTGTGTGTGTGTGTGTGTGTGTGTGTGTGTGTGTGTTTTGTACCTTGCTGCCAGTCAGCTGTGTGAGGTGTGGCTTGAGGTCTTCTCCAATCACAGAGTAGAGGGCCACCAGACAGAAGACACTGGCCTTGCGCACGCTGCTCTCAGTGTTGTCATAGCTCTGCAAACACACACATAAACACACAGAATATCAGGCCAATAGATCAATGGATGGGATGCACGTCATCAAGTTGAGGTTGTGTCATAAGTTATGCATGTTTGAGTCACAAGGTCATATACGTCCCTGGGTCATATCCAATCATCAAGGAGGCTAGGTATGTGTGTGTGTGTGTGTGTGTGTGTGTGTGTGTGTGTGTGTGTGTGTGTGTGTGTGTGTGTGTGTGTGTGTGTGTGTGTGTGTGTGTGTGTGTGTGTGTGTCCGCACGTGCATATCTACCTGCAGCAGTCCTGGTATGATGTCGGGCAGCAGTAGTGTGAGTGGCTCCTTGGCGATGCGCTCGATGACCTTGGTCTGCATCTTGATGGCCGCCAGGTTGATGGGGTAGTCGGCCGTCTGCACGATGGGGCACAGCACCTTGATGCACTGCTCTGGGTGGCTGGAAGTGGCCAGTGTGGACGCTGCCTCTTCAGCTGCACGAACCACCTGAAAGGGACACAGAGAAACGGGTGGGAGAGAGAGAGAGAGAGGCTGTCAGCACGTGCGTGTGTGGAACTGATGGAACTATCTAGTGGGGGCGCTGCTTCATTTTCTGGCCTTTTCACCTAGACAGGGAATAGAGGTGGAAGTGGTGAGGTGGTAATCAATCAGGGTGGTAAGGAAGAGGGTGTTAGTCTGTGTGCAATACACATACACACACACACCATACCTCTCTGTGTGAGTCCTTGTGAGTCTCCAGTGTCTCTTCATGACGGTAAACTCTGCATACTGTATGTGTGTGTGTGTGTGTGTGTGTGTGTGTGTGTGTGCGTGCGTGCGTGCGTGCGTGCGTGCGTGCGTGCGTGCCTCACCTCTTTATGTGAGTCCTTGTGTGCCTCCAGTGTCTTCATGATGGTAAGCTCTGCATAGTTCTTGAAGCGCGCCGGCTGGTTCCTCAACACCTCCCTCAGTACACGCAGGGCCAGGGCACGAATGGTGTGCTGCATGCGGACACACACACACACACACACACACACACACACACACACACACACACACACACACACACACACACACACACACACACACACACACACACACACACACACACACACACACACACACACACACACACACACGCACAAAGAATGAACACTCAGGACCCCTCGGGCAGAGAACAACAAACGCGATGAGAACCAGTATTCAGGAAATACAAAGGGCACGGATGGCATGTGTTATGTAAAATCCATTCCATCCATGTGCCAGATGTTGGGAATATGGGAATGTGTTTGCGATTTTGTGAGTGTATTCGAATGCCTTTAGCAGTAGAAGCATGATCTTAAGTAATTGTCCCAGAAGGACAGGCTGTGTGCATGTGTGATATTGCGTGTATCTATAAGTACCCGTATGGTTTTAGGGATAGGGTTAGCCTTTAGGTCAGGCTGGAGTGTGTGTGTGTGTGTGTGTGTTTGTGTGTTTGTGTGTGTGTGTGTGTGTGTGTGTGTGTGTGTGTGTGTGTGTGTGTGTGTGTGTGTCTCACATCTTTGTCCCCGAGTGTCTCCAGTAGCAGCAGCAGCATGGTCTTGAAGTGCTCGTCCCAGACGGCCAGGCAGTCCTCGCGGGTCACCTTGAGCAGCTCCAGCAGGGCGGCCCGGCGCTCCTCAACGCGCTCCCCCGCACCAGACAACTCCTTCAGCAGGTCTCCCACCAACTCCAGCTGCTGCGCCGTACCTATGGGGAATAGGAGCTCCATATTAGTATGGCAGAGAGAGGGAGAGGGAGAGAGAGAGAGAGAGAGAGAGAGAGAGAGAGAGAGAGAGAGAGAGAGAGGGAGAGGGAGAGGGAGAGGGAGAGAGAGAGAGAGAGAGAGAGAGAGAGAGAGAGAGAGAGAGGGGCCATCTTACCTGTGGGGAAGGCTTTGGGATGCATGATCTTGTTCTCCCCACCTTCCTGCCTCCTACCTGTAAGAGGGAATGGAATATGAAAATCTCATGTTTCTTGTAATCACAGTATCGGTGCCGGGTATCGGTGAGCGTTTGACGAGTACAAGTATGAGTAGAATGAGCAAGGATCAGCTCCAATACCAATACCAGTATCAGAATCGGCGCATCCCTAAACCAAACAAAAACTGACCATCTCTGATGTGCTCGTGCACGTCGTCGTCGAACACGGCCTCCTTGAGCGCGGTGCGGTCGTACGCTGCAGTGATGGAGTCGGTGTAGTTGTAGGGGTTGTAGTCCCGCAGGCCGGAGCGAGGGCCGGGGAAGGCCCGGGGGGACGGGGTGTTCAGAAGAGACGTCTTGTTGTCTAATGCCGTACGCCCACCGCTGCTGCTGCTGTCCACCGTGTCTGGGCCCACGCGCTGGTCAGCCCCTGAGGACGCCGTGCCACCAGACTGGAGGGGCAAGATGAGGACATGGAGCGTTCAGATCGTAATGGAGTGTGTGTGTGTGTGTGTGTGTGTGTGTGTGTGTGTGTGTGTGTGTGTGTGTGTGTGTGTGTGTGTGTTTGCCTTAAAAATCAAGGGTGAAGTATTTTTGTTTAATTGGTGTGTGTTTGTATTGTACCTCCTCTACCGTGTGTGTGTGTGTGTGTGTGTGTGTGTGTGTGTGTGTGTGTGTGTGTGTGTGTGTGTGTGTGTGTGTGTGTGTGTGTGTGTGTGTGTGTGTGTGTGTGTGTGTGTGCAGAGCACTGGAAAGGTTTAAAACTTAAAGGAAAATTAGCACTACTACAATTTGCTGATCAATCTGTGTCCCATTCTGTTTTTAAGAACAACTCTGTTCCAGGTGAAATTCTTGTCTTTACCATCAAAGCAAGACTGCAGTGCCTCGCAACAAAATACAACCTGGCAACATGGTATCCATCAAAACATGACCCGTTTTGCATACTACATACAAACAACCAAGAATATGAAACAGTGGCCCACATCCTAAATGGATGCAATGATTACAAAGGACAATATGTGGCCAGGCATGACCGCCTGGTCGATCTGGTCACAAAGGATTTGAAAATAACACACCAAGGGACATGACTGCAAGTTCTTTCAACACAGCACTGTGAAAAATAACTGGTTTCACCATGACATACCTGACGAGGACTATTTTAAAAACATTCCAAACAGACCAGATATTGTGGTTATAAATTCATCTGAGAACTCTGTATGTATAGTTGAGGTGGGATGCTGTTTTGACTTGTACATGGACAAGTGCTACTATTCTAAATTACTGAAATATCAACCATTGGTAGAGCGCTTTTCCCAGCTGGGATATCAGTGTAGGCAGGTAATATTGATATTTGGAAGTTTGGGGCATGTACATAAGAATGTGGTAAGAGGACTGCAGTTGGGAGGGATGCAAAAAAGGGGCGCAAAAAAATTGGCAAAGTTCTGTTCAGTTTCAGCTGTTATTGGTAGTTTGCACATATGGAGAAAAAGGTGTTTTGTTTTAATGCTACAGCAAGGCATGTACTGGTATAGGTATGTAGTCTGTCAGCCTTTTAACCATTCATTAACCACCAATCATTTAACCTCTTCCACAATGTTTGCATCTTGTACTCCTTACTTGTCTCTTGGATCCAAATAAAATAAATCAAATGTGTGTGTGGTACCTGGTCATCTCGTTTGCGTGCAGGCTCCATGCTGTCCTCTTGGCTTCGGAAGCTGAAGCTCTGGATGGCCTCCGTGACACCTCGTAGAGAGCTGTAGATCTCATCGCTGTTCATATTCTCTGTGTCAAACTCCATCATGCTGACGAGGGCACAAGGACACATGTTCAGATACACACGCACACATATGGGTCAATGACGTCAGGTAGTACAACCACAGCTAATGCTTATAAATGAATTATTAATTGGTAATTAATGTACTGCAATGAATATGCTGATTAGATAATCCACTAAAAACAACAAAAATGATCTGATCCAAAAAATAGTGGCACTAGCTGTGGATACACCGCCCTGACGTATGCCACTACTTAAAGCCTCATTGACCAATATGAAGACACACACACAAAATACGGGGAGAAGTCTGACATGGTGTAATTGTTGTAAAACATCCAAACTGCAGGTGCAGGACAAAAGGGTCATACAACTATGAAAATGAAGCTGAATGTACGCACACTTGCTACCATTTAGATTTTTTTCCCTTCAAAGTGAATTTTGTCCCCCTGAGATACTGTACTCGCGCTTCATCAGACTTCTAGTCTTAAAGTCTGATGATGAGTGACTGAGTGGTTTGAAAACGCTCACTGAAAAGAATTTTTAAAAAGTAAAAAGGTGAGCAAGTGTGCAGGCATTCAGCTTTTACTCTCAAGATAATCGTTGGAAACATCAAGGGAACCACATGACACAAAATGACAAAATGTGTCAAGAGGAAGCAAGCAACTTCACAAATTAATCATATCCTTTGGGACCAAACACTGACCTAAACATAGTGGACGCTGTATGTTTGTTCATAAGTCAAGCAATGGTTGGGGGCGGGACATGTGACAATTTCAGGGAAGAAGGAAGTAGAGTGCCATTTCCCATGCATCTTTACGGGAGACTTGAAACAATGTATCACAGTTTTTTTCGAACAGTAGTTTCCCATCCCTTTCAAACAACCCTGACCCTTTATTTTAGAGAGCCATTTAATTGTTTAAATGACCAATGAGCATTTTTAGGTTGATTGACAGTTAAAAGTGTTAGAGTTATTTTCATTGAAAATCAAACACAACGAGCAAGGGGTCGTCGGCCTATCAGCGCTTGTTTTAGCATTGCTTAAGTACACTTCCGGAAATTTGGGGCAGAAGAATTCTCACAGATCAATCACAGATGCTTCAAAACAGTTGAAAGTAGTTCTGTAGAAGCCCGCTGTCCATTATCTAGGTCAGTGGGACCAAACACCCACACATGACAACAACATGCCGATTATCGACACAAGAAGCAGACCTCAAAAGACACGGTGACAACAACCCCATGTGATGAACACACAGACAACCAACGTGTTAAACACAATGGGAAAAGACACTGGTGTCGATGGCACCGGCAATTTCACCGTGTTCTGTCATTCACAGTCTCTCTGTAGTCTGTCTCTCTCTCTCTCTCTCACACACTCTCTCAAACTCACTCTCTCAGACACACACACACACGCAGGATGGCCAGCAGCGGAGCGGTGCAAGACATGAGGGATAGCGACAGCATTGGGGGCGCACGCACGCATACACACAAACGGGGCGGGGCAAAGCAAGGGCTTGAAACACAGCCAGAAACTCAAAGATGTGAGACGAGACAGTCATGTGTGTATGTGTGTGTGTGCGTGTGTGCGCGCGTGTATATGTGTGCATGTATGCATTTGAGATGAGAGAAAGCATGGTGTGTGTGTGTGTGTGTGTGCATGTCTTTTTCCCCAAACCAAAGAGCGTTACCTGGGGGAGAAAACGCGGCGAGGGGGTCCCCTAGGAGAGGGGACGGCCGGGGTGGAGGAGGGGGAGGAGGAGTGGGGAGAGGAGGTGGTGAGAGGGGAGGAGGAGTGGGGAGAGGAGACGCTGAGGGGCGAGGGGAAGGGAGCGGGGTGCTTAGCCAAGCCATTACTACTCCAGCCCCACACACGACTGGGCGGAGTGAGGGAGATGCAAAGAGGAGCGGAAAGGACGAGGAGAGGAGAGGACGAGAGAGAGTGAAGACAGAAAAGGAGCAGGAGAAAGAGAGAGAAGGAGAAAGAGAGAGAGGGAGCAAGTGTGTGTGTGTGTGTGTGTGTGTGTGTGTGTGTGTGTGTGTGTGTGTGTGTGTGTGTGTGTGTGTGTGTGTGTGTGTGTGTGTGTGTGAGAGAGAGAGAGAGAGAGCAAGAGAGAGCAAAAGAGAGCAAAAGAGAGCAAAAGAGAGCAAAAGAGAGGGAGGAATGATGGGCGTAAAGTAATGGGTGCAGTGAGGAGAAAGAAGGGAGGAAGAGAAAAAAGTGAAAGAATTTCTTTTGCGTCTTAAATTAAAGAATCAACGCAAAACTAACTTCTGTTAAAGCCCTGTTTAAGTATATAAATACATAATATAAATAAATAAAATAGTTTGTCCGTTCGCTGGGGGAGCCTGTTGCATTCCAAGCAGCAATATTTTGTATTGTTCAGGCATGCCATGCTAGCAATTGGGGGATAGGGGTAGCTTGACATAATCACTACTTTAATAAAAAAACAGAGTATGCAGTAGGTTTTCACCAGCATATTGTCCTAGAGCTCATGCTGTGAATAAAGCAGGTTTATAGCAAAATGTGTGGGAGTCTGTGCTCCATCATACATACATGCACAGCATTGTGGAGATCCACAGAACACGCTCAACAGCCATGAAAAGCACACACACGCACGCAACTTCTCTCTTACTAACAACCACCTACTTGTAGGGAATTCAGAAAACCAACACGGAGCAAGTGAGTTATAATGTAATCGTACTACAGATTCCCTCCAAATGTTTCACCCTTTACAGAATATACACAGTAAGTATAACTTCACATCATTATGTCTTTTTTTTCAACACACTGCATTTAGTACAAGCAGACACATTGGGCACACTATTGGCTTTGTTGTGTGTATGTGTGTATGTGTGTATGCGCGTATGCGTGTGTGCGTGTGTGTGTGTGTGTGTGTGTGTGTGTGTGTGTGTGTGTGTGTGTGTGTGTGTGTGTGTGTGTGTGTGTGTGTGTGTACCTGGGCGAGAGCCCCCCATGGGAGCAGTTGGTGGGGGAGGTGAGGGGGCTGGTGCGGCTGGTGGAGTGGCGAGGAGCAGGGGTGCGGCCCACTGTGTTACTGGGGGAACCCTGCAGTTAGAGGGAGACAGAGAATCATTACATTACCGTCCATTACACACTGGTCATGCTGCGTATACAGACGGCTTGTGTGTGTGTGTGTGTGTGTGTGTGTGTGTGTGTGTGTGTGTGTGTGTGTGTGTGTGTGTGTGTGTGTGTGTGTGTGTGTGTTAATTACCACTGCTGCGTTGCTTGAGTTCTTGAGGTGGTTGTGTAGCAGCTTGGTGGCTCCGTCCTGGAAGGTCTTGGGCAGCGCTCCCAGCAACATGGTGAACTCAGGAGTGTTCAGCTCAAACAACGAGATCAGTACCATCTGAGCAGCCTGGATTACCAACACACACACGCACGGACACGGACACGCACAGGCACACAGGTACACACCCCCAGACACACAAACAGAAAGAGCGGAAGAAGATTAAGCTATTGATTCATGCAGGTTATGGTAATCAAAGGATCTAAGTTGTATGCAACAAATCAGACCTGAGCTTCCAAAAGTTGTTCAGTTGCATAAAACTTAAATCTTTTGACTGAAGCTCTTCCAAGAGTTTATGACACTCATACACACAGATGCTCATATTCGTAGGCCCAGGCTTACAACTTTGGTAGTTCATGCAAGGCAGACCGCACCGCACACCATTGCCACAGAGGACAGCCTTGTGGACACCGGCGCACAGCATCGCATGTTAGCGGTAGGACATTTGATCACCCCCTAGGCATTCCACCAGTCTGAGACCAGACGCAATTTAAGAAGAACGAGAGAGAAAAAAGGACTTTGAAAGAAAAGGATTGGAAAAAAGGTTTCTTGTTTGGTTTGAAGGGATTGCTAGTCCGCATGCAAGTCGGCCAGATGAGGCTGGTCGCACAGCCCGTTAGCTGTTACAGAAGAAGGAATCACTCAGAGTAGTCAGTGTAGACAAAACAGTTGGAAGACTTTGAAGGCAAACACTTTCCCAAAAGTAGACTAACACTAAATTCTGTTTAGCTATAGAGCACAACAAAACTTTTCTTTATCTAGCTATAATCACACTCTGCACTTTTTGCAACACTTTTTGTGACGTTTATATTCAGAAGACTTCAGAAACATATCCATAAAGGCATACAATGCACTTTGAAGTAAAAGTATTGAGAAAAATCTACAGATACTCCGCCTGCACTAAGGCACTATATTGCAATGTCATGAGACGTATTCTAACAACGGATTCTTAGTTAAAAAGCTTTGCTCAAATATGTGCATTATGAGTGCAGTCACGAATACAAGAAACATTTACAAAGGCATTATTACCATTTACGAATGTGTTATGAATGAGTCTTATGAATACAGACGTCATAAAAGGCGTTGCTCAATTCTCTGCTTGGAGCTACTGAAGACTTTTTACCAACTAAAAAAAGGAAAATATTGTCTATCCTCCACCATGAAGACAAAACTAGTTTACAGAATAGGAGGGGGAAAACAAGAACAAATAGAGAAAGAAAAAGAAAGAGTAGAGTAGAGAAAGTAGGAGAAAGGAGTAACTAGTGAACAGCCCAAAGAATAGGTTTAGAAGGCTTCTGGGTGGGTGGGACGGGACAAAAGGGAAACTAGCTTAGCAGAGAAGGAAAGGGCAGGGAAGTTTAGGGTTTGAGACGAGGCGGACGGGACAGGTTGGCTGGTTGTTTTTCCCCCAGGTCGGAGGTAAAAGATGAGAGGTCGAGGGACGGTTGGGGATGGTCACTTGTATCACCTGCTTGCATCTCTCCTCCATGTTACTCTCCGTGGGCACGGAGAGCAAACCGCCGGGCCGGCCAGCCCAGTCCTCCCCTGCCCAGCCGTGCAGGCTCTGGGGGAATCATGGGTAATAAAGAGGGTCAGACATGTTAGGGAGAGAGGGGGATTGTGGGTAAAGACTTACAGAGACAGCAAAACAAGTAAAGGGAGGGATGTCGCAGCAGCTCATCAAGTGCAGCAGCTCACCAAATCAACAATCAACTGGATGGACTTTTCATCCCAATAATGCTCTTTTAACGTGACCATCAGTGTGTTAAATCCCAGCTCAAGTGTATGTCACGTATTCAAATTCCTGAAGCAGCTGATGCCTACTTCACTGATTAGTGAAATGGCACATGTGAAGAAGTACACGGGGAGCATAAACACATGGAAAAAGTATTTACCTACCGAAAATAAGACTTAAAACTTACACCAACTTAGTCCCTAAATTCCAGTCCAATTAAAAAAAAAACTTAAAACAACTTTCCTGTTTTCTTTCTCACCTTGTCATTTCATGTAATGTTATACTGTTAGCTTTATAACCAATGTAAGTGCTTTGCATACACTCATAACTCCTGGGAGGATAACTTTGAGCAAAATGAAATCAAATATGAGATCCTGAGAGGTCCGCAGTGAAACCTTTTGCAAAACCTTCCTGCTGTGTTCCTGTGGGCTGAAACCCAGCAGCTACTGTAAGTGATGCAGAATGTGGAAACTTGGCACACTGCATAGCCACCCAAAGGAAAAGCAAAAATAAGGCCTACTGCTGATGCTGGCCTGGCGCTGAGTTTTATACAACCACACTCATAAAACACAATCTTGTGGTCAGAGCGAGCCCACTCAATCTCTACGGCACTATAATATGGTACAATATTCATGAGGAAATTAAGTACAGCGAAAGACAACTGTAGTCTCTAAATGCAACCTATTAAAGCTGACAAGATTGTTCACCCAAAGACAAACAACTACTACATGAGACATCTAGCTAGTACAGTTAGGCCCATGAGAGGAGATGTGTGTGCGTGTGATAAGAACAACAGGAGTGTGCATCAACACTGGTGGCTTGTGTGATTCTCCAAGCGTTTGTGTGTGTGTGTGTGTGTGTGTGTGTGTGTGTGTGTGTGTGTGTGTGTGTGTGTGTGTGTGTGTGTGTGTGTGTGTGTGTGTGTGTGTGTGTGTGTGTGTGTGTGTGTGTGTGTGTTTGTGTGCGTGTGCGTGTGTGTGTGTGTGTGTGTGTGTGTGTGTGTGTGTGTGTTTCTCCAAGCATGTGTGTGTCTCAGAACTCAGTCTTCTTTCTCGTACTGCAGACCTGCACTACTCACCTTGCGCACGTCAGAGCTCTTGGGCTCGGTGGTCCAGGTGATGATGCGTGAGACGGCAAGTCGCGTCTCGCTGGAGTTGACAAAGTCTGTGGGGTCCATCTGATGCGCCAAGGACTCAATGTACTTCAAGATGGCCACTTTCACCTGAGCGGATTGGAAACAGATGAGATGGGATGAAAAAACACAAGATGATACATCACATTGCATAACACCTAGCTGACAATTTTATCCAAAGCAAGCTACAGTTAACGGGGTATTGGTTACAGTCCCGGGAGCAGTACAGGTGCCTTGCTACTTGCTATCTTGATGCGATATCATATATTTTGTATTTCTCACAAGCCAGTGATCAAAAGTCAAAGGTCTCTTTTACATTAGGATGTTGAAAAGGAAACACCCCATAATCCTCATTCCTTCTTCATAAAAAAACAAACAAAAAAAAAAACAAACAAACAAACATGTATGCAAGAAGTAGAAAGGAAGTGGAGAGAGGATGATAAAACATTGGGCCATGTTCGACATGTTGTGGTTGGTGGTTGTGGCCGAGTTACCACAACCTGCCACCTTACAGCCAAGCCACATTTACATGGAGGGGGTGTGGGCATGAGTGGGAGAAAAAACAAACAATAGGTTGTTGAGCACCCCAAAGTACGACACTGTGACACACACAAGAAGTGGCTTTAGAGTAGGGAGTTGCAGGTTCTAATCCCACCCTTCCACTCTCTATCTCACTCCATGACTGACGTGACGTGCCTATGAGCAAGGCTCCTAACCCCACACTGCTCCAGGGACTGTAACCAATACCTTGTTCTTAAAATAACAGTAAATCGCTTCAGATAAAAGTGTCAGCTAAGTGTAATGTAATGTAAAAGCATGGTACCTCACAACGTGGGCATGGAGTGAGGGAGGGCGGGAAATAGAAATAATGTGGCCATTTCTGACTTGACTAGAGTACCCAAAACCCAGTGGTGGTAGTATAGTATGGCACCTCACAGCATGGCCACAAAGCACTTGGAAGTGAAGAAAGGGGGAAGGGGGAAAACAAATAGCGGGCTGCCATATCGGACCTGACTACAGCATCCTAAAGGCCAAAAACAGCTTTTGCAGGCGTGCAGTGGCAGAGCAGCGTGTGGAGAGTATGGCAGACAGACAGAGGAGCATGTGGGTAGGAGCCCACAGCCATAACAATAACACACCCACACTCCCACACAACACTGGAGAAACACTGTCATCTCCACAGCAGAACGACAGAGAGAGAGAGAGAGAGAGAGAGAGAGAGAGAGAGAGAGAGAGAGAGAGAGAGAGAGAGAGAGAGAGAGAGAGAGAGAGAGAGAGAGAGAGAGAGAGACCTTGTGAGGATAAACAGCTCAAGAGTGAGTGTATGTGACAAGGACAAGAGCAAAAAGTAAACAAGATGGAAAAAAGGAAGAAAGAAAGAAAGAAAGAAAGAAAGAAAGAAAGAAAGAAAGAAAGAAAGAAAGAAAGAAAGAAAGAAAGAAAGAAAGAAAGAAAGAAAGAAAGAAAGAAAGAAAGAAAGAAAGGGAAAGCAAAGAGAAGGAAAGAAAATGGAGAGAGGGAGGAATACAACATGAGGGAGTAAAAAAAGCAAGAGAGAGCATGTAAAGTGAAGAAAGAAAACATCCATCAACCTTGAGGTTGGGTGTTTGCGTCTGGTCGACGATAAACCGCATCAGGATGTTGAACTGCTGATCGTACGGAAAGGAATCCCTGTGAAAGCAGACGGAGAGGGGGAGATGGAGGGAGAGGGAGAGAGAGAGAGAGAGAGAGAGAGAGAGAGAGAGAGAGAGAGAGAGAGAGAGAGAGAGAGAGATGGGGAATAAAAACAGAAGAGTAGAAAAGTCAATCACCAAGCTCTTCTCCACAGTTTATAGATATTAGTGCAGTGGTTTCATTTATAAGCCCAAGTCTGGGGGCCCATTCCTCCATCAACATAAGTTATCATTATGGCCAACATATCTGTCTGTCTCACCACTTATTTATGTTGAAGACTTTCATTGTTTTTATTAGCTGAGAAGAAGCCTTCTCTGCTTTTCTTAGCTCACACCTACATCTTGCCAGCAAGATTTTTTAAAAGTTATTATGAGAGCAAATGTTACATGAACCCTACTATACTGTCCCATGGCTGATTGCAAACCACCATGCCGGAGATATTTCAGTCCGGGGTGTGTGTCGGTGAAGCATCCGCCTGTGTTTCTGCATGTGTCTATGTGCATACAGTATGCACTGTAAATGGTGTGTGTGCTTGTGCCTGCCTGCCTGCAAGTGTGTCTATACAGTACGGAGTGCCTTCTGCACTTTGGCCTGTACTGATCCGAGCAGGTCTACACCCGTGTGTGTGTGTGTGTGTGTGTGTCTCCATATATACCTGGTGATGTCGAGTGCCTTCTGCACTTTGGCCTGTACTGATCCCAGCAGGTCTACACCCATGTTATGTGTGTGTGTGTGTGTGTGTGTGTGTGTGTGTGTGTGTGTGTGTGTGTCTCCATATATACCTGGTGATGTCGAGTGCCTTCTGCACTTTGGCCTGTACTGATCCCAGCAGGTCAGCCCCCATCTTCTTCAGCAGCTGGGTGAGCAGCACGAAGAGCCAGTCCTGCAGGTCCTCACGATGCAGCGTGATGAAATCCACCAGCGTCTCCAGGAACATGCTGAACACCTGGTGGACACACACATGGAAACACACACGGACAAACATGCACGCTCGCATGCACACACACACACACATGCGCGCGCACACACACACACACACACACACAGACAGACAGACAGACAGACAGACAGACAGACAGACAGACAGACACACAAATGTGTACACACACACACACAGACATACAAACACCAAAACACAGGCAGTCAGATTTGTCATGTTCTGTACTATGACACACTAATAATACATTTATAATTGTAAAAGTGTAAACTGTGTGTCAAACAGGGGAAAAGACAAGAGGATTTCAAACACTTACTCTCTGGTTTTACCCAGCCACACACATCACCGCAGACCGTGCAGGGACAAGAGAATAGGATTAGTGAATGCACCCGTGACAGGACAAATACTCAACAGCACTTGTGATAAAAGTGTTGCTGTGTGTGCATGTGTGTGCGTGTGTGTGTGTGTGCGCGTGTGTCTACCTTGCTGTGGGGATCTGCAAACATCCTGGTGAAAATCTCACACAGTCGCTTCAACTCCACACGGCTGCAGAGACAAGGAGAAGGCAAACAGTCACGTCATCATCATGTCATAATTGCCTCAAATGGCTGTCAAAGAAAAGCAGCATTTCTTAAAGAGGACCTTTTGCCCCCTTCAGAAGTTTTGCCTTCTCAGAAGTGCCTCCTTCCTAGACCATATGGAGCTAGCATCGTGGTTCTCTTTTTTTCTGCCCCCCATCCATCCACGAATCTACCCATGAATCTACACATCCATCCATCAATTCATCCCTCCCTGCCTCCTCCTCATCTAAGTGGTTTAGCATTGTATCTCTCTACTCATCTCCATCACTCTCTCTGTCCAATCATCCACCCATCTCACCTGAGTATGCGTTGGCTCTTGAGCAGGTTCTGCAGTCCTATGAGTCCCTCCTTCCTCTCTGACCAGTTGGAGGAGGCACAGTGGTTGAGCACCTCCGCCACGTCCTCCGTCTGCCTCATGTAGTGCGGTAGGCCCCCCGTGCCGTTGCGGGAGCTGTAGGAGCGCTCCGAGCAGGCGCTCGACGCATCGCTGTTGGCGTCGTCGTCAGAGTACATGCCGGGAGACTCGTAGCGGCGACGCACCGGCCAACGCTGGGGGAGGGAGGGAGCGGACGGACAGACAAACACACACACACACAGAGACAGAGAGAGAGAGAGAGAGAGAGAGAGAGAGAGAGAGAGAGAGAGAGAGAGAGAGAGAGAGAGAGAGAGAGAGAGAGAGAGAGAGAGGGAGGGAGAGAGAGAGGGAGGGAGAGAGAGAGAGAGAGAGAGAGAGAGAGAGAGAGAGAGAGAGAGAGAGAGAGAGAGAGAGAAGGTAGAGAGACCGCAGCAAGGCAGACAGACAGAAAGAGAGGGAGACCGAGACATAGACAAAACAAGAGGTGGGAAGAGGTGTGTGTGTGTGTGTGTGACAGTGGATGAAAAATAGGGAAAGGAGAGAGATGAAGAATAGAAGACATAGCACAGAAGTAACCAAAGAAATGAATGGAAGAAGCCCACATGGGGAGATGGGGACAAAGAAACATTGGGACAAAGTGACAGAGGGAAACATAAGCAGACAGATGGGAGAGAGAAAAAGAGACAAAAACAAAGCAAAAATCCATCAATCTCTCTGAACCACATCTCTACCCATTAGGACAGTACACAGGCGCTCACGGGAACCTACAACCATGCAGCTATGGCAAGGGACTGGGGTCAGTCTACAAGAGGTGGAGGCAGAATGCAGAAGAGAGGGAAGAGAAGATGAGAAAAGAGCAGGAGAGACGAGGAGAAGAGGAGGAGTAAAAAGAGAAGAGAGAGGCGAAGATGAGAAGGTGAGAAGAGGAAAAGAGAAGATGAGAAAAGAAAAGAGGCAGGGGGATGTGAGCGCAAGAGGAGTAGTAACAGAAGAGAGGAGGTGAGAGGAGGAAGGCGAGGAGGTGTGAGGGAGACGGGGAAGAGGAGGAGAGAGTAAAAGGAGGACGAGAAGAGAAGAGGATAAAGATAAGGAAGGGGGGATGAGTAGGAGGAGGGCATGCAGCGAGTTCCGATCGGAGAAGATGTTCAGGTCTGAGACAACCACGACGGAGGGTGAGATTATACAGCTACAAGATGTGAGTTTTAGATCATGGCAAACTCTACTCAGCAACAAGCCTACAGAGCATCTACACTCAATATTTCTGTGTGTGTGTGTATGTGTGTGTGTGTGTGTGTGTGTGTGTGTGTGTGTGTGTGTGTGTGTGTGTGTGTGTGTGTGTGTGTGTGTGTGTGTGTGTGTGTGTGTGTGTGTGTGTGTGGTGTGTACAGTATGTGTACAGTATGTGTGTCACAGTAGAAAAGAGTAGTTCGCGTAGTAATAGGGGGTTAGAGCATTTGTGATCGTCTCCCCACCTTACAAATGCTTAGAAAGCTAAAATGTCTGGCTCGTGCTAGACATGATAGTGAGTGTTTTTAGAGGGCATGGAGCGGAACAACTGGATGATGGGTGGCGGGTGGGAGGGATGAGGCTGCGCGGAGGGAGGCTGGTTTTAGTCGGATATCGTTGATAAAACAACTACCTTATTCCTGGAGTCCCCTAAAAGCTGAAAGGGTTAAAACCAAAAGCAAAACCAAAGAAGGGAAGAGCACAGTACATTACATCTCAATAGGCTGCACTGCAGACTTTACATTCCAAAAGCACATACACACACGCACACCTCACATGCAGGAAAATTACTTTACATAAACATTACTTTTCAACAGGTTTCACTGCAGATTTACATTACAAAGTATCCTACACCATAGTATCCTACACTAGCATGTGCAAATTTTGTGTGCACGTTTATGGTAGTGTATGTGCGCATGCTTAGATTATTTGTGTGTGTGTGTGTGTTATACATTTATATTATTGTGTGTGTGTGTGTGTGTGTGTATGTGCGCGTGTGTGTGTTTGTACTCTCACCAGAGCATCTGCCACTGCAGCTTCCACTTCTGTTCCCGTGTTGAGGATCCGCATGGCGTTCACAGACGCAGAGATGCGAGCCTGATGCGCCAGGCCAAACCGATCTGAAAACACACACACACACACACACACCATTATTAAAGTGGACTCAGTTGGCACAAGAAGGGAAAGGATGACGGATAGAGAAAAGAGAGAGGCAGAAGGTGAAAAAAACTGTGAAATAAAAATGAAAGACTGATTTCTGTCATATTTAGTACAATATGAAATATGGATCATGGGTAATGTTTTCCAGGTATGCTGCACCTGTACAAAGGTAAATGGGAAAATAAAAGTCATGCTGTTTCCACACGAATAACTGGCAACCAATAATGATCAAATGAGCGCACATTCCAAAGATGGTTCTGGCAAGATGAAGCACATGGCACAATGTCCTTGAAGGTCAGTCAAATGGCTTATGAACCAAAAGTAAAATGAGATCATTTTTCAATTTCAAAACTAAGGGCGGAAAAGGTTGTTATACATGAAATGCCAGCCAACACAAAAAGACTCGCTTTTATGATACAAGACAGAAATTCAATGAAGCCCAACAGAATAAAATAAAGTTTGCAACTTAAATGCGATAAGAGGCCATCAGAGAGGAAAACCTCACACGTCTAAGTTATGTGTCTGTTAGGGTGCATCAGTTGCCCCCTATGAAAAGATATTGCCTTGGCCCTATAGTAAAAACGTTCTACACCCAGTAAAAACACACTGTGTAAAATATTTTGAAATTTGGATGAAGTCTACCGGGGCCACCAGCCCCATGAAAATACAAAATAATGGTGATAGTCAGAATCTTGGAATAGAAATGGACATTTTGCTGCATAAAGCTACCCAATAAAAAACATATTGTCTCAGCTCTGTGATAAAAATGTTCTATGCACAGTAAAATCACTCTGTGTAAAATATTTTTAAATTTGGATGAAGTCTACCGGGGCCACCAGCCCCATGAAAATAGAAAATAATGGTGATAGTCAAAATCTTGGATAGAAACAGGGCTGGACTGGCCATCTGGCATGGCGGGCATTTCCCGGTGAGCCCCGCACCCTCGTGGGCCCCCATTTTTTAATTTTTTTAATTACTGAAAATATAGACCCATGAGGGTGTGGGGCCCACCGGTGAGTCAGTTCTCCGGCACTAATAATAATGAGGGGGCCCCCTTAAATCCAAAAATGCCCGGTCCCTATTTATCGCCCAGTTCAGCCCTAAATAGAAATGGACATTTTGCTGCATATTGTCTCAGCTGTGTGATAAAAAAATGTTCTATGCACAGTAAAATCACTCTGTGGAAAATGTGTTGAAATTTAGATTAATTCTACTGGGTCCACCAGGCCCATGAAAATACAAAACAATGGTGATAGTGAGTCCAGTGCCACATATTCCAAATATAGCCAATATAATGAACCAGCTGACCCACTGCCAGTATCAAGCAAGAGATTGCGAAGTTGTATGACTTTTGTGTGCTTCACCTGTGGGCCTACAGGATTGTACAGGTAGCTGTTAATACCTGGTGGAGCATCTGTACTAAAGCTGTGAATGCTCCTTGGAATGACCTGTGTTTTTTTAAGAAATCCCTGCAGTAGTTCAATAGAGTACATACAATACAACTGTATGTGATGTTGGAAAGAGTGGCTTCCCAAAACCTGTACTTAAGTGGCTTCTAGGTATGTCATGGGTATCACCAGGTCCAGAGTCCATTGCCAAGGGCCTCTCAGGTAAGTTATGGTACTCATCTGATGGAGTAAAGTGAAATACTACCACAGGCGATGGGATAAAGAAGTAATGGCACTCTTCAATACAGTTGTATTGACTGCCTTGTAGCCTAGGCATTCCAAGGAACATTCACAGCTTTAGTACAGATGTTCCTCCATGAATTGTACTGTAGGCCCACAGGTGAAACACACAAATATAACAGTCATGCAGCTTTGCAATCTCTTGCTTGATACTAGCAGTGGTCCAAGGCAGCAAGGAATTGATGTTGTGTTGCAAAAGAGCAAATTTGCCTAAATATAGCAGTTTGACCATCAGTCTGTCCTGAGACTGAAGTCTGTGTTAGTGGATCGACTGAATACACAACCTGCTTAGATATTCCTTCTGTTTGTGCTCCCAATACAGGTGATCTCACTAATTACCTCATCAACCTGGCTTAAGTGGTAATTAGGATCAGCTGGTTCATTATATTGGCTGGGGCAAATGTGTCACACGGTTTGTCCACCTCTGTTTTAAGACAATGGCAAACCTAGATTCAAAAGCTACAATCCAGTGCCACAGATTCCAAATTACCTGGTTTTACCTGTCCAATTGCCCTAACTGGAAAGGTAAAACTAGGTATGTTATTTGGAATATGTGGCACTGGACTTCAGCTTTGGAATCCAGGTTGCCCATCACCATCACCATTATTTTGTATTTTCATGGGCCTGGTGGACCCGGTAGAATTCATCTAAATTTCAACATATTTTACACAGAGTGATTTTACTGTGCATAGAACATTTTTATCACAGAGCTGAGACAATGTGTATTTATTGGGTAGCTTTATGCAGCAAAATGTCCATTTCTATTCCAAGATTCTGACTATCACCATTATTTTGTATTTTCATGGGGCTGGTGGCCCCGGTAGACTTCATCCAAATTTCAAAATATTTTACACAGTGTGTTTCTACTGGGTGTAGAACATTTTTACTATAGGGCCAAGGCAATATCTTTTCATAGGGGGCATCTGATGCACCCTAGCGTCTGTGTATGCTTTAGAAATTCATATTTGCCCCAAATGAGTTTTTTTTGTTTTCTACTTTTTGCATCTGACCAAATACTAACTCTCAAGTGTTTTAGCCCTCATTTTGTTCCAAACTCAAAGCATGATTCATTCTTTTTGTCTAAACCTCTGCATTGTTGTTGAATCATCCTTTTTACAGACTAGACTACACCTAATGATTTTTATTTGACAGCTGTTATACAAGTGTGAGGTTTTCGATCTCTAGTGCCCCCTCTTGTGGATGGATGAGGAGTTGCTGGGCACAAACAGATTGGCAGCCAGTAGTATATGGCCGAGTTGAGACCGGGTCACCTGAGTAGCCGAGAGGGTCGGCTGCAGTGAGCGCGCTCGTGGAGCGGGAGTGACGTCGTGACACTGACAGGAAAGAAGTGGATAGGTGCAGGTTTAGGGAGACGAAGCCCAGAAGTCAAGAGTCAGGACAAGGGAAATCACCATACACAGAGATGGCGTCTCAAACATGACTGTGTTGCATTTTAAAAGGAACACTTGACGTTTTGAGCAAAAGCTGACTATCAGAAGAGTTTCACACAATGAGGACAAGACAGTACAGAGGAGACAGGTTAGTGAGACATACATGGTTAGGAAGGGTTAAAGAAGGGGCAAGAAAGGGTTAAGAACTGCAGCATACACTGCACGAAAAGAGGGATTTGAGTCACTGTGGATGGCAGTGGACGTCCGAGAAATTGCCTAACTTTCGACGGCATTTTAGGAATTCTAGCAGGACTGGGTGCAATCAGTAATATTGTCAAATATTGTTTAAAACTATGTACAGAATATGTGTTTGACTTCCTCATTGCATGCATCTACATATAGGTGCGTGTGTTAGGTCCAGGACTCCTTGGCAGAAAAGGCACTTAAGTCTCAATAGGGCAATGCTGACTAGGGTATTTTTTTAAAAGTCTGAACTAGTGTGTGTGTGTGTGTGTGTGTGTGTGTGTGTGTGTGTGTGTGTGTGTGTGTGTGTGTGTGTGTGTGTGTGTGTGTGTGTGTGTCCTATAATTATGTGTGTACTCAACCATAGGGCTGATGTCTCGACTGTGTGCATATGTGATGATAATGTGTAGTAATGTGTGTAGGTGTGTGTAAATATTGTCTCCTGCATGTGTGCGCTTACTCACCCAGCGGTGTAAAGCCCCGGGTAGGGCTGGTGTCTCGACTGCTCTCGCGACTCGTGTCACGGCTGCAGCCTTGACTTACACTTGGGCGTGGGATACGACTCGCACGCACTGACACCCACACACACACACGAAGTGGAGACGCATACACACACGCGCGCACACACACGCACAGACACGTTCGCACACGCACACGCATACGCACACAGTGTAGTCCCACACGTGGAAGAACACACACACACACACACACGGGTTGGTGACACAGCAGAAAAAAGCCAGACACACAGGAGGAAGAAGAGAAGAGAGAAAGAGACCCATGTCATGCTAAGGCAGACAGTAAGAGGGTAAAGGTCAGAGGTTAGTTAGTGAGGTCAGTGCAGGTAGAACAGAAGAGACAGACAACACATATGGGTTTTTTTCCACCATCTTAACTCCCGTCCTCCCTTGTGCTTGTGGCCTCGTGTTGACTCCGTGAGACTCCATTGACGACAGAAGCTTAGTTCAATATCTTGCAAAAGCGCAATTCAATGGTCATGTTCTCATTTGCAAAGCCACGGAGTGAAGTCCCCCAAAAGTTGTGATGGCTAGGCTGACATGGGGGAAACTTTGTTCTTTTTTTCTCCACAGAGGTGAGGCGTCAGCGAAGCGCGAGACCACAAGTACAGGTTGAGGACGGGAGTCAGGACAATGGACTGTACCCACATTATCAGACAGGAAGAGGAAGAGACAGACAGGACGTACACGCGCATCGCCAACGCACTTTGAAATTGTGACTGCTTCCAAAATGCCTGAGGGCCTTTGGAACTGTCCTTTACTCCTTCAGATTGTCAAGAGTGTGCTTCTATTGATTAGGGCTGTGCAATATATCATATTTATATTGTGATAACGACATTTCAGTGTATTGATACCAAATTTCGTAATATCGATATAAACGATATTTTGGTCGGTTGTCTCTGCTGCCAAAAGAGACAGCAACACAGCCTTCCCCTCCACGTGAGCCACTGCCAGCACAGCTGACTTGCAGCCAATCTACACTCACTCAGAGCACCCTGTGTGTGTTTCCCTATATCTCTGCTCTCTCCCTGCTGAATGGAGGAAAGAAGTGAATTGTTTGGTACAAACAGGGATCTGAGGGTGCACACGGGCAAAAATTCTTGATGGTGCAACTGCCATCGGTAGACAAAGGTATGGAAGTATCCGAGACTAAACAGAATGAACGGCCATCCAACCAAGAATGTAATATGTTGATGTTGATGAGTGCCTCACACAACGGCTTTCTTTAAAAAAAATACATAGTTTGCAAATATCGTGATATCAATAATGAATGAAAATATTGTGGTATTTATATTTTCCAACATCGAGCAGCCCTAGTATTGAGTTGTATACTTTCTCTTCATGTTGGCTATAACAATAAAGGCAATCTAATCTAAAAAAAAAGTGAGACAATGGCCCACGTTCTTCCCCATATCCGATTCCATTCAGCCCAGTAGGTTTTGTGAGACACAGGTCATCAAACATAGATAGTGACAGACAGACAAACAAATATCCTTTTCCCCAGATTCAAAGTGACAGCGTGAGGGGCTGGTTTCTCGACTGCAGAGCAGTATGAGGCCTCTTGGATGTGTGTGTGTGTGTGTGTGTGTGTGTGTGTGTGTGTGTGTGTGTGTGTGTGTGTGAAGGGGGGTGGGTGGGGTGTATCTGTGCTGATGCGTGCGTGTGCGTAGGGTGCTTATTTCGGGGGGTGTATCTGTACCAGTGTCTCCACATGTGAAGCTGGTCTCCCTGAAGCAGCCTTGGCTGTGATGAAGTGTGTGTGTGTGTGTGTGTGTGTGTGCCCCTACCGGTGCCTCCACGTGTAGGACTGGTCTCTCGACTGCATCCTTGGCTGCGGGGGATGCGACTGCGTCGGCCATCCGAGGGGGTGGTGGCCCCAGTGGGCCGCGGGATCCGGCCGTACGTCTGGCCCAGCAACTTACCAGGGGAGGTGGAACGACTACCAGCTGCACACACACACACACACACACACACACACACACACACACACACACACACACACACACACACACACACACACACACACACACACACACACACACACACACACACACACACACACACACACACACACACACACACACACACACACACACACACACACACACACACACACAGGCATACATGTTCACACACATGCGTGCGCACACGCACACACACAGAAAAAGGAAGAGAGTGCAAAGTAAACATCAAAGTCAGACATCAGCACCCCAGTCTGCAATTATTAGACAGTGAAACTTAACTCCACTAGCTGGTCAAAGCCAACACTAATCCCCACATCCTCACAGCTTAGCCAGCAACTCCTTGCTGCTAGCTTTGCCAGAAATGCCAAGGACACCATGGTCTCTAGGGATGCACGATACCACTCTTTTTGAAAACTGATACGAGTAAAAGTATATACAGTACATTTCTGTACTTGCCGACATACGCCAAACATATATTGAAAATAAATGCATAGCCTTGCTTTGTCCACCCGTGATATTTGTTAAATTGTTCGTGTCCATGTTGATTTAAATGTTAGTAAATGTATAAGGCACCGCTTTTTTTCCCGATGCTGCTTTCAAGTCAACGGAACATGACGAGACGTTGCATTGTTTCAAGCAATAGCAGTATCGTGCCTGGTATCGGCAAGTGTTTGATGAGTCAGAATAATATACACAGGTCATAGCTTTACCAAATGAAATGCAAAATTTTAATTCAATGAAGATATTTCCATAACTTCGCAATCCAGTCCAAGTTACCACAGGTAACAGCTGCTGTAAGACCAGTAATTAAGAATGTAAATATGCCATAAATGATAGCTTACCAAAATAAATACTTAAAATAAATCCAGAAATTAACAAAGGATATTTCAAATTTATATTGTCATTGTACAGTTGGCTGCACAATTACACAAGAACAACATCTGCTACTATTGCAATAAATAAAATATATGCGGTAATAAATACATTTGTGAATAACATGAACCAATGATATCTCCACCCCCAGTGGATATGCTTCAGGAACTTTACTAGAGCCACTATCAAAGCCATTCACCTCCACCAGTGTATTCTGTGTTCCATTGATCACATGTCAGCGCATTGATCAATGCATTTCTCCCACCACATAGTAAGAAGAAGAACATAGTGCCACTGGGTGTCAAGTGTAATGCCAACACTACAGTTGTTCATAAAGAGACGGAATAAAGCATTCAGGACAGAAAAAAACAAAAATCATAGAAATCAGTGAGGGTGAGGTACACACAAAAGCCACAAGAGGGAGGTAGAGCATCACAGTACACAGCCACACACACATACACACGCACGCGCACACACAGGCGCGCACACACGCACACGCACACAAAGACCAGTCATGCAGCGATGAATTTAACAACTGTGTGCAGCCCACTGGACCAATGACAAGGCATGCTGATTCTCCCGCAGAGGAGTGGGTGAGAGCAAGACCAACTGATTGGCTGAGGTTAGGGCTTACCACTGCCAGCGGTGTTAGCAGATCTGGATCCTTGATTTGAGAATAGAGGAGGAGGAGGGGGAGAGAGAGAGAGAGAGAGAGAGAGAGAGAGAGAGAGAGAGAGAGAGAGAGAGAGAGAGAGAGAGAGAGAGAGAGAGAGAGAGAGAGCGCAAAGGGAAGAAGTGGAGGAAACCAAACAAGAAATACAGGCAGAGAAAGAGGGAGAGCGAGATGGACAGAAAACAGAGAAAGAGAGAGGAGAACAAAGAGTAGGATGCAAGACAGTACAGTAAGAGAGGAGACATCCGGTTACCAGAACAAGTGAAGAAGACACTACACTACCCAGCATGCTCTGCATCGTCATGACATCACCATGCACATGGATGCCACAACCTGTAACATCTGTTTTGGATGATGTGTTTTTGGAATCATAAAATCTCAGGGATGGTCAATTCCAACTTAAAAAGGGAGACTTGGGACTCTTTTTTCCGCTCCTCACTCAGTTCCAACACACAGCTGCTGATTTTGGCTACCGATCTTTTCAAGTTGCCCTGGCAAATAGCCATTAACATATGGCTGTTTGAAAAGTGGCCGGCGTTATTTTTTATTGCCTGTGTCGGACATGTTGGATTTTCCACCCCTGAGGGTTTATGAGTCCAGGAAACAGCGGCAGGAGAGGCAGATGTGAGATGAAGTCTGATAACGCAGGACAGACACTCACACACACACACACACACACACGTACATAGTACATACAAGGGCAGATACACTGTGTTACTTCCATAGAGTAGCATGATTCACTGTGAACTGTAATTGCTACTAAATGTATCATCACACTAAGCCCAAATATTCACCATATAATAGATTTAGAGACCACAGAAAAGGAACATTTATTCATTTAAATGGCTGTCAAAGGAGAGGAGTCGTTAAGTTACGTACACTGTGACATGCTAAATGAGATTTCGAAGTCAAATGTAGTTGGCTAATACACTGAAAACCCATTATATCCATTACCTGTTACAATGCTGTGAGGAATAATGCCAAGTCATCCCAGAAACAGCTGGATCTTAACATTGTAAGATGACTCCCAGATTTGTAAGTTGAATATCAATATTAGAAGTTGAATATTATGTTATCCTGACGGTGAACGTTGAATCTCAACACATTTCTATAACAGTAGAAATGTTGATCGAAATAGCTTACCAACGAATCTCAGAGGAAAAATAAGTCATTCTACCGTTGAACTCTGACACCCCTTGCCTAAAATTCTATTCCTATTTGGGGCAGCAGTTAGAGTTGCAGGTTCATATTCCACCCTTCCACCTCCCTACTGCACTCCATAGCTGAGGTGCCCTTGAGCAAAGCACCTAACCCCACATTGCTCCAGGGACTGTAACCCAATACCCTGTAAATAACTGTCGCTTTGGATAAAAGTATCAGCTAAGAGTAATGTAATGTAATGTACAATGAAAAGAACCTTTAGTGTTAGTTGTTATTCTGATATTGTGAGTTGTGGGTGAGGTTGTGAGTTATTGTGAGTAGTGAAGCTATTCTTCCTCTCTGGAGCTGTCAGTACTCACGTTGCGACTGTGACACCACTTTGGCTCGACTCCGCCCCCGGCTGTCTGTCACCGGAGTGGCACCACCAGCCGAACTGCCAGAACTCTGCCTCCTGGTCCGCACACGACCTGAGATAAAGGAGGAGGAGGAAGATGGGTGTGAGGAGGAAGAGGAAAAAGGGAATAGAGGAGAAAGAGGTGAAGAAGGGAGAAATGTTAAGTTTTTATTTCTTTTTTATTTGAATCAGTACCTCAAACCATGTTCTACATATACAGTACCACACTGGACCTGGGTCCACAACTTGTATTATGATCATGCATTGGCAACAAAGATCACAGCAAAACTCCTAGTGTGCCCATAAGCACAGACGCACACAAACACGCACTGTGGAAAAGTATGTTGACAAGGTGGAGCGTAGACAGGTCTGCCACAGCAGAACACGGCAGATGAGTTCATCACGCATAACACAAACACAAAATATCAATATCAAAAGTCACTACAAGTGACGCCATCCTAAAATGAGTGAATGATGTCGATCCCTAAACCCTAAACATGAGAGATATTAAACAAACCATTTGCTGAATGGGTAAACACATAATTGAGATTTAGAGAAGCTATATAGTCAACACAAGCAATTGTTGTTTGGCAGCCTTGGCTTAATAGTTAGGGAGAGCATCTGTAAATAAGAGGGTTGCAGGTTTGAATCATACAC
The DNA here is from genome assembly GCF_034702125.1 of Engraulis encrasicolus. Taxonomy (NCBI): domain Eukaryota; kingdom Metazoa; phylum Chordata; class Actinopteri; order Clupeiformes; family Engraulidae; genus Engraulis; species Engraulis encrasicolus. Next base: position 2,929,362 of record NC_085868.1, read on the forward strand.
TTCACACCCATGGCTGTAGTAGAGCAAGGCACCTAACCCCACACTGCTCCACGAAATCTCTGTACTAAATAACTGTAAGTGCCTTTTGTAAAAAAATAAAAAAAAAAAAATAATAATAATAAAAACATCAGCTAAACGTAATGCAATGTAAAAAATATCTTATCTTAATCATAATACCTTGTGCAGCATATTAAAGGGTAGTATCACTAGGTACTACATGCAGGCAGGGCATGCGATCCCATACATGTGCATTGCCTACGTCAATTACGGCAATAGGCTAATACTGTGCAGCACACTACAGCAAATCAGCTTCTTCATTACAGTGCATTACACAACACCCATATCAGCCAGTACTTTATAGTGCTTTACAACAATAGTAAACGCTAACATTACAGTGTAGGAGTTGCTATTGTTGTAACAGCAGTACTGGGGGGACATTTCTCAAAAGTTTCGTTGCTAACTATGATAGCAATTTTGTTTGGATGCAAGGCAATTTCCCAACGTCAACCAATTCGGTTGCCAAGTGGTGGTTAGCAACAACACTTTTGAGAAACGTGGGTCCTTGTTTCCCTACTTTACAGTGCATTACAAGATGGCGACCAAACACTACAGCACAATAACAGTGAAGGGGTAAAGAGGGTAGGGGTTGTTATACAGACACACAATACACACAGTCTTTGGAGAACAAAGGGGCAAAAAGATCCAAGGCGGACTGAAAGTACACCATTCCTAAATTGCACATGTGCACCACGCAGAGCTGCATTATCAGCTCTGTGCATGTGCGACTGTATCTCGCCAAATGCCGGCCTGTAAGATTTGTTTTATTCAAGTAATAAATCGTACATGCGCAGAGCGGATAATGCATCCCTGCGTGGTGCACATGTGCCGAGCAGATAGTGCAATTTAGGAATGGTCTACTTACAGGGACCAACACACACACACACACGTCTTATGTATGTACCAACACACACAGTTTATGTATGCATTTACAAACACACACAAAGTTTATGCATGTATGCATGAACACACACAAACAACACAGCCTTACCCTCTGTGTTACCAGGGGCACTGCCATCTTTGAGCGCAAGGAAATTAAGGGAGAGGGGTTGGGAGTGCAGAAGTTGGCAGAGGTGGGGGTGAGGCAGGGTCAAAAGAGTAATAACAGGAAGAGAGATTAATCAGAGGGACTCAGACGACAGTTAGATGGAACTACAGAGTGGGGGGGCGTGACTCTTTAAGTAAAACAGGAGGTTTTTAAAAATATACTTAGAAAGGGAAATTACGGCAGTAATGCAGAAAGGTTCGGTCCAGAAGGACAAAGCCAAGGTTAACATCAAAGATCGTATGTCAACAATCTCTGGGTACCCTAGTCAGGCGTGCAGGCACACGGTAGGGAAGAGAACAGAGGTAAATCTCCAGTCCATTCAGGGGGTTGGAGGGTGAGTCACTAATCAGATCAGATTCAGAAAGTGTGTTTGTGAAAATACAGTCCTTACACAAGTTAACCCTGACTGAAGACTGAAGGAAAAACACCACACCATACCAGATGTGTCGTGTATGTGTGATAGAGAAAGACAAGCAGAACAAGGTAGAGAGAGAGAGAGAGAAACAGAATGAGAGAGAAATATTGTTGTTCTTGTGGTTATTTTCAAACCATATAATGACAATGGTGACAAAAGTGCACCAACGTTTAAATGTGATTGCGCTGAACTTGTGCGTGTGTGTGTGCGTGTGTGTGTGTGTGTGTGTGTGTGTGTGTGTGTGTGTGTGTGTGTGTGTGTGTGTGTGTGTGTGTGTGTGTGTGTGTGTGTGTGTGTGTGTGTGTGTGTGTGTGTGTGTATACCTAGCGAGGCGTAGGATCCGGGTGGGAGTGCGGTGGCCGTACTGAAGTGGCCACTAGTGGGACCTCGGGACTTGGCGTTGGACGCTGCGTTGACATCCACGTCGCTACGGGAACGCTGCAGAGAGGAGGAACCAGACGTCGCTCGGGATGGAGCCGCCTTAGCTGCACACACACACACGCACGCACACGGACACGGACACACACAACATGGGCATTAGAGTGCAAAAATGACAACTGACAATACCATCAGTCTTCTGTGATGTATCATGTGTATCATCACACACTCGCAAGCACACACAGACACGCACGCACGCACGCACGCACGCCACGCACACACACAGAGCAAGAAGCCCTTATCAAAAGGCAGTGTGTGCACTGTGCATATGGGAGTTACATTATAGGGGAGTAGAGCAGTGAGAGGGCCAAATAGCCAGACTCAAATGAAGAAACTAAAGAGACCAGAGGGCTCCATACAGGAGGCTTGCTAGCAGGCCAGTAAATCAGCCAGGCTAAGGGCTACATCAAGCATCGAGGGTAGAGGGCCTGCTGCTGTATTTCGCTGTTTGCGTGTAGGAATAAATGTGATTAAGTGTGTGTATATGTGTGTGTATATGTGTGTGTGTGTGTGTGTGTGTGTGTGTGTGTGTGTGTGTGTGTGTGTGTGTGTGTGTGTGTGTGTGTGTGTGTATATGTGTGTGTGTGTGTGTGTGAGTAACGTGGGCTTAGAAGTAAGTATGTATGTGTGTGTGTGTCCTTACTCCTGCCAGGGCCGACTCCCAGACTGCTCTTGGCTGAAAGCGGACGACTGCAGAAGAAAGAGAAAAAGAGAAGGGAGGGAGAGGAAAGAATTTGCTCAACACTGACGCTATTAATCATACAGACTAAACACAGCACTTTATGACTCCGACACCCTTTTAACCCTCAACAACACATCAGCTCAAGCACTTTAAACGCATTCTAGTGAGTCATAACATTGCTTATTTTAGATCAATTTTTCAGCATTTGATGCATTGTAAGTGAATGTGTTGCTTTATGTTGAATATTGAGATTCATTGCTAGGGTTTGGAAAAAAGATAAGCAGAAGTAAGTGTGTGTGTGTGTCTGTGTGTGTGTATGCATGCATGTGTGTAAGCTTGCGCATGTGTGTGTGTTCTTACTTGAGGCTCTCCTGAGAGCTGGATGATGAGCGGTCTGATTGGGGGAGGGACATGACACTGTCGGAGCCCTTCAGGTGGGACTGGAGAGCCTTCTGATAGGTCAACTCCAGAGCCTGGAACAGCTGCTCCGCCTCCCGACTAAAGTGGCCTTGGAATACCCAATAGCATCTGAGGAGAGAGGGGGGAGGGACCAAGGACAGCCAATGAAAAGACAGTATTTGAGCACATTGACCCTCTTAGGGGCTGTTTATATGAGGACGATTGCGTGGGAAAATGACAAATTGTTTTATCAGAAGCGTCTTTCATTTACATGGCAAGCTCGCCGTCAGGACTTGAAGACCCAAATATCTGAAGACTCCTTCCCGAGTGGGAAGTTTTGAGGACAACCCGAATTTCTTCACCGTCTAAAGGACGTCTCATACACCTTCACGTCACACTTCTCCAGATTCTTTGAGTCTTCAGGCTCCGATGGCGAGCTTGCCGTGTAAATGTAAGACACAGATAAAATATTTTGTCATCTTCCCTTGCGATCGTCCTCGTCTAAAAGGAATAGAAAAATTGAAGACGAGGCGCTACTTTTAAGTCTTCTGCTTTGATGACCACCATATCAATGTAACCTCAGAAAACATACACCCTCAAGTCAAGTCAAATGGTGTTTCGAGTGTGAATGCACCGCCACTGGCGGTCAGGAGAAATGAAACAGGACGGTCACGGCCATGGACAAAAGTAAAACAGTGTTTGTCTTACTTTCTGGCCACAGAGCGTGCTTCAGAGTCTGCATCGTGCACTCCCTTCTTGATGGTCTCCATAAGCACTGCAACATGCCTGCAAAGACACACATGGAGAGACGAATCAGTAACAAGCACTCACACAAAGCAACATGCCTACAACGTCATAATGAGGGTATAACAAATTGGAATTGGCATCAGTCTGAACCAGGGTTGGAAAACACACACGCACACACACACAACACACGCACAACACACGCACGCACACACACGCACACACACGCGCACACACGCACACACACGCACACACACGCACACACACACACACACACACACACACACACACAACTGAGAGAAGTCAAACATACAGTATGTAGTTTAGTCCTACACAAGGAGATGCTGCACCAAAATACTTTGGCTATTTGCATTATATGGAGGTGCATGACCTTTCCCGTGTTCTAAAAAACAGACACGTTAAGTGACCAGACAATTGTTTCCATCGTTCCCCAGTGATGGCCCAAATGCCCACAGGGCCACGGAAGAGGCACGCCTTCAGAACACAACAGGAAACATTGAACTGAGATCAGGAGTTGCCATGGAAACCACAGAGGCAGAGAGAGATAGAGAGAGACAGACAGACAGAGAGAGAGATAGATAGAGAGACAGACACAGATAGATAGATAGATAGAGACACAGAAAGAGAGAGAGAGAGAGAGAGAGAGAGAGAGAGAGAGAGAGAGAGAGAGAGAGAGAGAGAGAGAGAGAGAGAGAGAGAGAGCATGCAGAACAGACAGACAGCGAGGGCGGCCCTTTAGTTGTCGTCCTCTGTGCGCGGTAATTAATCCCTCACGGGGCTAATGGGACCTTTCAGCCGTAAAGACCAAGTATGTGTGTGTGCGCATGCGTGTGTATGTGAGTGTGTGTGTCTGTGTGTGTGACAAAGAGTAAATCGGTACACACGCCATTGCAGGTGCCTATTTGTGGGCAAAGGTTTAACCGGCAATTATCATTGTGACCAAACAGCTTCAGATGGAGCCAAACACTGTGAGACATCATGTGGTGTAGTGGAACCTAAACCTTTTCTGCTGTTCATACTGCAAATGCCAATCAGTTTTGCTCCTTTAATATTGTTAAATATTAATGTGCAGTTAGCAAAGTCAATGCATGTATTACCAGCCAAACACATGAATACAGTTGCTAGCCAATTTATGGAATGGTTTTTTCCAGGGCTTAACTTTTTTCCATCACCAGCCAAAATGGCTAATATATGTTAATATTACTAACCAAACATGCACTATCTAAAGGGTCAAAATGGATGGTACGGTAAGTCTTCGTCCTTGCGATTCCCAGAGAAAAAAATATTATTTTTTGCTTTGCATGGCAAACTATCAAGATGAGTTGTGGGAAGGAGCACCGGCACGGTTCTCTGTTAGCCTGAGCGGGACATATGATGTGCTTACCTCTCTAGGGAGTTGGTGTGCCACTCTTGAAGGATCAGGTCCAGGAACTCAAAACAGCGCCTACAGGGGTCGGAGGAGATTGTGTGTGTGTGTGTGTGTGTGTGTGTGTGTGTGTGTGTGTGTGTGTGTGTGTGTGTGTGTGTGTGTGTGTGTGTGTGTGTGTGTGTGTGTGTGTGTGTGTGTGTGTGTGTGTGTGTGTGTGTGTGTGTGTGTGTGTGCAGAGAGAAAGGTCAGTCATGGGTCAGCAAGCATAATTCAGTCACAGCAGTGAAGTGGAGTCTACCCACACCAACCCCCACCCCATCTCTCCTCTCTTGCCCTCTCGGAAAACACCTCTACATCAAAAACAAACAAACAAATGTACTTATATAGCACAACATCACAACTATACAGTTGACAAAACAACAATACAGTGCTTTCAAATACTACACTTTTGTCACACAACAGACAAAGACCTGCATCCCTGCAAGCGGCTTCGACAAATGATGGTGTAACCTACAGACCTCCACAGACAACATATGTTCTGATTTCAGATTCCTAGTCTAGTCTAGTGTCGAAAGGCCGAAACACCCCCTGATTGAAAGGAACACTACTGACGATGTGTCCTAAATTGACAAGGTACAACCCCCCACGCCACTCTCAACATCAAGGAAGCTTATGTAACTCATGTGTAAAACATCTAATGGCACAATGGATTGTAACACCATCTCGTCCTGTGTTTTATGAATCCGATTTCAGATTCCTATATTTCGATTGATTATACATTTTCACATGGCAGAGGCAAACATTCATAAACTTGCCTTTTGCTGCCTTGGTGTTGTAAGAACCACTATATTAAAACAATACATGTGTCATAGTTTTCAGGGGGGCAAGTCTTCACCCAAAGACAGTAGATGGTGAACTGTAGTAGGTAATAGACTGTGCTCTTTAAATGGGGCTCTCAAAACTTAAATCACCACCACACCCTGGCACTAATGGTAATGGCAGTATCTTGTACAGACGGCATTCGTGGACATTTCTACTTTTGCAGTCATGGACATTTCTTTTTTTCCCCCTCTCAAATGTGGACTGGTGGAGCAGCAAATTAGGCTCATTCATCATAGATCATGACCCCCTGCTATTCAATGCTAAAAATAACTACACACCCCAGCAGACCAATCCCCCAAACACACTCGCACTCAGATACTATGCACCGTACATACGTACACACATTAAGCACATACGCTCATAGGACACACACACACACACACACACACACACACACACACACACACACACACACACACACACACACACACAGACACAGACACAGACACAGACACAGACACAGACACACACACACACACACACACACTGAATTAACATGCACACATGACACACACATGCACCCAGATTCTTACCGTCTGACGGCCACAGATTTGGAGGTGCAGTTGCTGGTGATGATTGGTATGAGGCGTGGGTAGTGGGTATGCTGCAGGAGAGGAGAGGAGAGGAGAGGAGAAGAGAGGAGAAGAGAGGTGCAGAGAGGAGAGGAGAGAGAGAGAGGGAGAGAGGGAGAGAGGGAGAGAGAGCAGACACAGCTATCAGTCAAGCGGTCAGGCAATCAATCAATACATTACTGGGTCACTCAGACTGACAAGACAGACACACACACACACGCACACAGAGGCAATAGCAAACACACATGCGCACTCAGACATGCATAGACACAGACAGACAGACAGACAGACAGACAGACAGACAGACAGACAGACAGACAGACAGACAGACAGACAGACAGACAGACAGACAGACAGATGTGGCCTCTCTAACAACACTGTAGGCTGTGGGTCAGTGTTGTCCTTGAGGTGCCAGACTGTCTATTCTGAGTAGTGTTTGATCTTACACCTGTTGCCAAGAGTTGCCTTGGAGAGGGTCTCCTGAGCACTACAGTGCGCTAGTTCTTTACATGAGGCCTGCATGTTTGTGTACGCTAGTTATGAAAATTATGCGTCCTCACTGTTGGGCATGAGGTTAAGCTGTGTACTCACCCATATCACAGTATAGTACTTTAGAGTAGTATACAAGTTCTGTCAATGCAGTGTAGCGTGTGTACGGTAGATGGTGTTGTGGACAAAGGTATCCAAAGCAGAAGTAAACCCCAACATTTACCATATTTTCCTTCCAACACAACTTCACTGAGTAACTGATGTGCAGT
>NC_085868.1:2941746-2944246 GCF_034702125.1 Engraulis encrasicolus
CATCACTTTGTAACGGCAGTTATATAAATATTGTTTAATATTCCCAGTGCACCATTTGATCATGAACTAAAAAAAAAGAACCGTAGAGAACTGAAAACCGTGACCTTGACACCGTGATATGAACCGAACCGTGAATTTTGTGAACCGTACCACCCCTAGTTTTAACCCATTAACGCCTACGGCACCTGCAAAAAAGGGTGCTGAATGCCTGAGCCCTTTTTAAGAAAAGCTGCCGTCAGCCTATAAAAACCTAAATATCTAAGCTTCTGAAGCAAAAAATATGCACTAAGTTGCATTTAAACACCAACACCCTCATCTTTCATTAGAATGTGTTCATTCATCTCAAACAAACTGAGATTTTTAATAAAGTTGTCTCAAATCTCATGAGCCTGAATGTTGCGTAATGCAGCTCCAGGCGCCAGGGCCAATGTTGCGCAACGCAGCATCAGGCATCAATGGGTTAATAATGGTGTATACTGTAGGGATGCATTGACCCAGCATTGCCACTCTCTTTACCTGCAATAAGGAAAGAGTGCATGAAAACCTGCAGTCATGGGTGAGCGGTTAGGGCGTCAGACTTGCATCCCAGAGGTTGCCGGTTCGACTCCCGACCCGCCAGGTTGGTGGGGGAAGTAATCAACCAGTGCTCTCCCCCATCCTCCTCCATGACTGAGGTACCCTGAGCATGGTACCGTCCCACCGCACTGCTCCCCATGGGGCGCCACTGAGGGCTGCCCCCTTGCACGGGTGAGGCATAAAATGCAATTTCGTTGTGTGCAGTGTGCAGTGTTCACTTGTGTGCTGTGGAGTGCTGTGGCACAATGACAATGGGAGTTGGAGTTTCCCAATGGGCTTTCGCTTTCACTTTCACTTACTGATGTGGTTTTTAAGATAGGGTATTCTGGGGTAGAGAGCACTAAAAACCCCAGCACTGACACTCTCATCTGCAATGAGGACAGAATTCAATAAAACCTTAACTAGTACAATAGTTGTACTAATAACTGGAGTTAGTGGCATGCAGAGTACCCCATCACTGAGATAAAAAAAAGGACCCTAACAACGCATATAATCCTGGAAAGTGTTCAACATGTGGTGCACTAAAGCAGTGGAGTCTGTGCTCAGATAGGCACACACACATGCACGTAGTTAGACTGGCACACGCACACCCAGCTTGCCTTTGTGCCAAGTCATCCAGACAGTCAGCCAGACAGGTGAAGGGATTTTGACCCAAATGTCACCATGATCAAGTGACCTATTCCAGACTGCAACAAGGTGCCATTTTCTCTAATGTTGTCCATTTGACTCAATCAACCATGGCATTAGATTCACCTCACGTTTCATATAAACACACAGGGTTAGAGGGGGTATACATGGAGAGAAAAATACAGGAAGAGAGAGAAAGGTGAGGTGCGAGAGGAGAGGAAAATTGAGAGATTAAAACAAAGAGAATAGAGAAAGATGGACAGAGAAGATGATCAAAATAAATATCAGTGGGATGAACAAATGAGAGGCAGATAGAAAGACGAGTCATGGACAGACAGAGAGACAGACAGACAGAGACGCAAAGGACAGATGGAGACATTTTACAGAGAGAGCGAGAGCAAGAGAGAGGGAGAGAGAGCGCGAGAGAGATGGAGAGAGAGAGAAAAGAAAGAGTGCAGACATGTCTTGGAATGTGATCCTGAGCTAAGTCCTCCCTGCAATCACTGGGGAGGAGGATCATCCAAAACCATGCAAGGGCTGCTTGTGTGTGTGTGTGTGTGTGTGTGTGTGTGTGTGTGTGTGTGTGTGTGTGTGTGTGTGTGTGTGTGTGTGTGTGTGTGTGTGTGTGTGTGTGTGTGTGTGTAGGGGGGTAATGCTGGTAGCCAAGGTTTGTCTGTTATCTCTTCCCCTCATCCCCCACGCCCATCCCCTCATCTATTTTTCATGTCTTGGACAATGTGTCGGTTTCTGTGTGTCGGTTTCTGTGTGTGTGTGTGTGTGTGTGTGTGTGTGTGTGTGTGTGTGTGTGTGTGTGTGTGTGTGTGTGTGTGTGTGTGTGTGTGTGTGTGTGTGTGTAATACCTGTGTGTCTATTTCTTTTGATATTGGAAAAAAAAATATGTAGCCTACTTTTGAGTATATGCATATGCAAATGTGCACTATGCCTAGAGACTTTTTGGAGTGTTACACACATGTGCGCATGCACACTGCAGTTTATGTTACTACACCACTCCCAAACTGAGCACTGAGCCCCATCTACCTGTGTGTGTGTGTGTGTGTGTGTGTGTGTGTGTGTGTGTGTGTGTGTGTGTGTGTGTGAAGAGGAAGCCAAAGCTGATGACCTTGCACAGCCTCCTTCTCTCTTTAGTCAGGCTCCATCACACACACACACACGGAGGGGGAGAGAGAGAGAGAGAGAGAGAGAGAGAGAGAGAGAGAGAGAGAGAGAGAGAGAGAGAGAGAGAGAGAGAGAGAGAGAGAGGGAGGGAGGGGGAGGGAGAGAGAGAGAGAGAGAGAGA
>NC_085868.1:2949246-2951746 GCF_034702125.1 Engraulis encrasicolus
CTGCTTTTACTGTGTCACGCCATCATCATCATCAGACACAACATAACAGCTGTATCTCCACATGCGCATGCACGCACGCACACACGCACACACACACTTGCCCATACATCCAAAAACCACATCCACAGTCCCTCTCTGTCCAATGCATTAATTACAGCCTAACACACTGCCATCCATACCCTCACACATCCTCATGCAGACAGACAGACAGACAGACAGACAGACAGACAGACAGACAGACAGACAGACAGACAGACAGACAGACAGACAGGCAGGCAGGCAGGCAGAAAGGCAGACATAGCTCCAAACAACATTTGAAGCACGGACACTCAGGTGCAAACACACACACACACACACACACTCACAAGTACACACACGCACTCGCACACAAAACTGCACTCCACTGTTGCCATGCTCTGCTCCACTGAGCTCCTTGGCTCCAGATGAAACACACAGACAGACAGACAGACACAGTCACAGGGATGGTGGAGGAAAAGCAGGACAGAGAGACCAACAGAGAAGAGAAAACACGGAGGCAGGAAGAACAAGGAGATAGAGAGAGAGAGAGAGAGAGAGAGAGAGATAGAGAGAGAGAGAGAGAGAGAGAGAGAGAGAGAGAGAGAGAGAGAGAGAGAGAGAGAGAGAGAGATGGGGGAAGAGAGAAGTGGGGATAGAAAACAGAATAGAAGACGGAAATAAACATTGAAAGGGAGGGAGTGGGGAGGCAGAAGGAGATAGAGGGAGCGGGGTAAACAGTGACAGCAAGAGGAAAAAAAACAAAGTACGGAGAGAAGAGGGATTGAGAGAGGAATTGAAGAATAAAAGAGGGAGTTAAAGAGGAATAAAGTGATGGTGAAGAGGGATAGAGATCGTAAAAAAGCCATGTATAGGAGATGGCACAGATGGTGCATGAAGAGAAAAGTAAGAAAAAGCGATAGAAGAGAGAGATTATGAAGATGGAGAGGTACATAGAGCAGGAGAGAGAGAGAGAGAGAGAGAGAGAGAGAGAGAGAGAGAGAGAGAGAGAGAGAGAGAGAGAGAGAGAGAGAGAGAGAGAGAGAGAGAGAGAGAGAGAGAGACAAGAGAGAGAGAGAGAGAGAGAGAGAGAGAGAGAGAGAGAGAGAGAGAGAGAGATACAAAAGAGAGAGATTGAGAGGGCAAAAGAGAAACAGAGGCATAATGGAAGAGAGCAAGAGAAAGAAAGAGATGGAGAGAGATAAATGCAAGCAAGAACAGAGAGATGGAGAAAGAGATGAATGAAGGGAGAGATGGAGAGAGCAAGGTAATAAAAGAACAGTGAGAGAAACAGAGGAGAACAGAGAAACCGAAAGGAGGAGGATGGAGAAAGATTGAGATGAAGTGATACAGAGAATAGAGAGAGAGGGAGAGAGCAAGATACTAGAGGAACAGGGAAATGTAAAGGATGAAAAGAGAGGAAAGAGAGGAGAAAGAGAGAGAGAGAAATGAATGAAGCAATAGAGAAGCTCAGCTTACAGGCACAGATCCTCCTGCACACCAGCTTCCTCAGCATGCCTTCGCTCACGCACTCCTCCTCCCCGGCCTCCTCATCCCTCGCTCCGATTCAACACACCTCTATTCCTCTCTCCCTCTCTCTTGCTCTCTCTGCCGAGCACGCGGTCTTCAGCCCCTCCCTGACACAGTCTCTCAGCCTGCGTGAATGTGTGTCGAGTGGTCGTGCATGCGCGTCAGTGTGTGTCCGCTCCTGTGTCTGTGCGCATGACTCAGTGCACCGTGTGTGTGTGTGTGTGTGTGTGAGTGAGTGTGTGTGTGTGCGCGCAGCATGTGTGTACATATGTGTGTGTGTGTGCGCACATCACTGATCACGTAGGACCCTCCTCTCTGCAGTTTTTCAAATGGAGGTGGGTGCTGACAAGGATTCTCCCCTCAACACTCTGTGTGTGTGTGTGTGTGTGTGTGTGTGTGTGTGTGTGTGTGTGTGTGTGTGTGTGTGTGTGTGTGTGTGTGTGTGTGTGTGTGTGTGTGTGTGTGTGTGTGTGTGTGTGTGTGTGTGCGCGTGTGTGTGTGTGTGTGTGTGTGTGTGTGTGTCGCCCTCCCCCCTGCTGAGTTTTCAGTCCCTCTGCTCCGCCTCATGTTGCATACAACGGGGGAGGGGAGGAGATCGGGATGGGGAGGGGAGAGAGGAGGAGGGGGAGGAGGGGGAGGAAGAGAGAGGGATGGAGAGGAGGGGGATAGGGGGAGGGAGAGAGAGAGGAGGGGAGATGAGAGAGGGATGGAGAGGAGCGGAATAGGGGGAGGAAAGGACAGGGGACAAGAAGGAGAGGAGAGAGGGATCGGGAGGAGAGAGGAGTAGAGGAGAGGAAGAAGGAATAGAAAGATGAGGAGGGGGCTGGAGAGGAAAGGTGGGGAGGGGAGAGATGGGGAGGAGAGGGAAGAGGAGAAAAGGATGGGGAGAGGGGAAAGGAGGGGAGGAAGCATAAAGAGAAGAGGAGAGGTGGCAGTGGGACGGAAGGAGATAGGA
>NC_085868.1:2959246-2969246 GCF_034702125.1 Engraulis encrasicolus
AATCCGGCACCTGCTTATTTGGATGTGCAGCATACAAAGTAAACGCCTCCTTGAATCCCACCCTTGCCTCTACTTACACCTCCTCAGACCATGGCTGAAGTGTCTTTCAGCAAGGCAGCTAAACTCAAATTACTCCAAGAACTTAACCAATACCCTGTAAATAAATGCAAGTCGCTTTGGATAAAAGTGTCAGCTGATAAAAGTGTCGGCGAAGTGCAATGTGATGTGATGTTATGTAATGTCTGCATTCATAAATAATCTCTTCGAGAGACAAGTTGGTATTCAGCTGAAGGGAGAAAGGTGCAGGTGGGAGAGATTGCTCATGAGAGATTACCCTGAATACAATTCAAACATGCCAGGAGCAGTCTGGAGCAGGGCAGACAGGAGGTGAAAGAGAGCGATACAAAGGTACTGTTGGTTCTGTTTTCACAAGCTCTGCCCATTTGCCTATCCGCCGTCTCATTTTTCATTACCTCATTTTCTCCCTTTCTTAAATTCCCCATGTTCTGTCTCTCTCTTCCTCTCCGTCTCCTCTCTCTGCTTCCCAGTTGGCGCATTTCGGCTTTTTTAAAAGTCACAGTCCATTGTGTCACAGCGGGCGAGTCAGGGTGGCGATCTGCCCGGTGAAACCCAAGGCTGGCATAACGCCCCCACACCTTCACCTCACACACACACAGACACATAGACACACACACACTTCTCGCAGGGCTGGCATACCCTCGCAGGCCCATGCCACCCACACCCAACACCCACCTCCTCTCCACTGCCTGCCTTGGCCCTGGGCTCAGCAGTGGGCACCTCACATGGTACAGAGGGAGTGAAAAGAGCAGCAGACAGGAGCAGAGTGGAGGGAGGAGAAGAGAAGAGAAGAGAAGGGCAGAGGAAGAGAGGAGAGCTCTATTGAGGCAACTCAGTGGGAATGTGTGTGTGTGTGTGTGTGTGTGTGTGTGTGTGTGTGTGTGTGTGTGTGTGTGTGTGTGTGTGTGTGTGTGTGTGTGTGTGTGTGTGTGTGTGTGTGTGTGTGTGTGTGTGTGTGTGTGTGTGTGTGCAGTGGGCATCAAACAAAGGCACCATTCAGTTCACCCCCTGCTCCCCCTAACTGGCATGGAACGCTCTGACCTTTTCTGTGCCGTAGTGGGTGAAGAGTAGGGGGACGGCACTGGGGTTGTTGGATGCCACCTGCACCCCTCAGCACCCCCCTCCCTTTTTACCCACAATCCCCTTCACCTCTCAGCTGCTCCGAAGGGCACAATCTGTGGCATGGCGTTACCATGGAGACAGAGCCACAGGCTACCTCACAACAATATTCCAATTTACCCAGCACGCCAACCTATACATCACTTCAGACTGCAGCAAGACACACAGCAGAATTCTAACTAACATCAATACTGCAGAACATTGTAAAACGCAACAGGTTGCATGGAAGCTCTCCCACCAAAAAAACAAAAAACGTGTGTACGCATCACAGCATCTTGCAACACATTTCGTTTCTCACAGCTGTTTAACCGCCATTTCTAATAGCCGTGGTGTAATGGTTAGGGAGCTGGACTTTAGATCACAGGGTTGCAGGTTTGAATACCACCCTTACCGATTCTTTCCTCCCTCCTTGGCTGAGGTAGCCTTGAGCAAGGCACCTAAGCCCAAACTGCTCCAGGGACTGTAACCAATACCCTGTAAATAACTACAAGTTGCTTTGGATAAAAGCGTCAGCCAAGTGTAATGCAATGTAATGTTTTAAACTTTTAACCTCTACTGAGCTGCAGCATAAACTACTGTGCGATACTGGAGACACGTTAACGCAAAATAAAATTTAGAGGATAAGAAGAAGAGACTTTATGTGCTTTAAATAAATAAAGTTGAGCAGCTCCGGGGACCAGGTTACACAACATGTAGTGAGGGGGGTGTACAGACTGTTACAATCGGTTCGTTATTATCGCACAGGGGGGGACAGTCAGCGGGTCACAGGGCTTACATCAGCACCAGCAGTGGAGCAGCATGACTGAGTGGCTGGCAGGCAGGACGGGCATGACGGCATGTTTATACCCCGCAAGCACAAGCTATGCCCCCCAAGGAGCCATAACAAAACCAAAAAACAAAGCAGAGGGCACAGGGCATGGGCCACTGCCTCTGTATGCATACATCTGTGTCAGTTTGTGTGCGTGAATGTGTGTGTGGATGTGAGTCTCCATCAGGTGTGTGTGTGAGTGTGTGTGTGTGTGTGTGTGTGTGTGTGTGTGTGTGTGTGTGTGTGTGTGTGTGTGTGTGTGTGTGTGTGTGTGACTGTGAAGGTGTCCATCTATCCTTTTTCCGTCTACCAGTGGTGTGTGTCTCCATCTATGCACCAGTGTGTGTGTCTCCATTCTATGCACCAGTGTGTGCGTGCGTGCGTGCGTGTGCGTGCGTCTTCTCCAGGTCACTGCTGATGGAATACGAGGAGGTGCAAACCCTAAACATCCTCCGACACCAGAATTTGAACCAGGAGAGCAGTGAGACACGGCAGCAGCTACAGTACAGACTATAAAAACACCCCAAACACCTGACATTGACATGAGATGTCCCCCTGGCTGTCTATAAATGGATCACCTGTTTGACAGGCCCAAACACTACACACACACACACATGCACACAGCTCAGGTTTGAGTTTGAGACAGACAGTCACCACCTGTAACATTTTACTAGAGGACAGAGCTGTACAGACTTCAATATGAAGGTGCGTGCGTGCGTGTGTGCGTGCGTGCGTCTGCAATGCTATGATACACATGCACATCTAAACGTTCAAGAACAGACTTCTTCTGACTTCACTAGGAACACCCTTCTTGTGGCAACGCACTAGCATAACAAATATGCAAAACCCAAACTAGCACAAACCTGAGCAAAACACAAGATGCAAGTTATGCATTAAAAGCATGAATTATCTCTTACCGTCCCCTGTTGTCATGGTGCGTGTGTGCTGAGAGAAGTCTCTAAAGTGTATGTGGCCAACTACCTCTCGTCTCTCCACAGAGGCAACTCTCCTCTCAATTTCTCGCTCTCTCCATCTCCCTCCCTCTCTGTGTTCCTCTCTCTGCACCCCCCCCAACCCCCCCCCTCTCATTTGCTCTCACACACTCTCTCTCTCTCGGTTTCTCTCACTCCTCCTCTCTGGTCTTGTGACCACACAAACAATCTCCCATGCCACGACTCTCCAAAATAAAAGTCTCTGCTTTTCACTCTGTGTGTATTGCATGAGTCTTTTTTGTTTACTGGGCCCGACCTTGCAACTTTATTCCCCAATAATGCTTGTCTCCCTCGCTCAGTCAGTCACTCTGTCTTTCACACAGACACAATTTCACCTCTAAATCCCTTACTATGAATGAATGGAGGAGGAGGGAGTTTCCACTTCTCTGGGTGCTTGGTATTCAGGTGCTGTCGTGGGACTTTTGGGAGGTTTTGATGTGTGTGACTGTGTGTCCATGTTTGTGTGTGTGTGACAGTGTGTGTGTGGAGTTGACTTTCTAACAGGAAAAGGTGAAAAAGAGTTTTTGTCAGAGTGGTCTTCTTGTCCTCTTTGGACTAACACAAGGGCTAATGATGGGAGGAGAAAGGAAGGATGGCGGTCAGGAGAAAGAAAAGAAAACATTTAGTGGGTGAGACAAAGGGAATGGAGAAAAAGTAAAGAGATGAGACAAAGGAGAATAGGGAATAATCACTCTTCTCTCTAGATTGCAGTAACTATGAAGAAGCGCTTTAAAACCTAATGCCTCTCTTCTCCTTCACACGCTCCTCGTCACTCAGAGAGAGAGAGAGAGAGAGACAAATACACACATATATTGCATGCACATTACAATGGACACAACGGCAGCATAGATGCAATGGATGCACACACGCACGCACACACAAAGATCAAGTACGATCAAATCTGTAAATATGAGTTAATAAAAATACACACATAGCTGAAAACAAAAATAAATAAATAAATAAAAAATGAGTATAGAAACTATTGAGAGTGAAAATGTCCAGCGAGGGGCCTAACCCAACAACCTAACCCTAACAGGGAGCAGGGCAGAAGGTGAAGGATAAAACGCTAACACTAAGTGGATTAAAGGATCTGCTTTTTCTCCTTGAGAGTCAGTCATGAAAGGGGAAAAAAACACACACATGGCTCGAAACCAACAGCGCTTTCAGGATCTTCTCGACGGGGACAGTGGACATGGGAGAGTCACAGGATACAAGAAAGAGACACAGGCAGAAGGAAAGAAAAACAGAAAGGAAAAAATGATATAAAAAGTACATGCAGGAAGGGAGGAAGGAAGAAAGGACAGGAGGGAGCAATGGGCATGTTAGGGAGAGGTGCAATGTCTAAACATAAGGGCGCGAATAGATCAGACATGACTTGAGCGACACCGGCGACGGAAGTAATACACTTTGCATTGAGTCGCTGGGTACAGAAGAGACATAAGCGGTTTGGGAGACTAGAGGCCACTTGAGCGACAATTTTAAGTTGGACTTCAGCGAATATTATGCAAATGAGCTATAATGCGGTGTAGCGGCAGCCAATTGTAATGTCGGAATGCTTGCATTCTGCTTCTAACGGGCATATTCTGTGGCGTCCAGTGTGTTTGTCCAGTAAGAGACACA
Organism: Engraulis encrasicolus; assembly: GCF_034702125.1. Classification (NCBI taxonomy): domain Eukaryota; kingdom Metazoa; phylum Chordata; class Actinopteri; order Clupeiformes; family Engraulidae; genus Engraulis; species Engraulis encrasicolus. Next base: position 2,963,864 of record NC_085868.1, read on the forward strand.
TGCATGAGACGCAGAGAGGGAAAGAGCTACACAGGAAAGGAAAACACTGACTGAGGTAGACAGATAGGCATGTAGAAGCCACAAGACACAGGGTGTCACACAGTGAGTATGTGAAACACAGAGAGAGAGAGAGAGAGAGAGAGAGAGAGAGAGAGAGAGAGAGAGAGAGAGAGAGAGAGAGAGAGAGAGAGAGAGAGAGGCAGGCAAAAAAGAGGGATGCCAGGAGATTGAATGAGGGCGAGACCTACTTCCCAATTTCCTAACAGTCACAGCGGCTCAATACAGCTGCTGTTATAAAGAGTATATGGGGCACCCATCCCATTTCACTATTGATAATGCCTCAGTGTGTGTTTGTGTGTGTGCGTGCGCGTGTGTGTGTGTGTGTGTGTCGATAGAGTGAGTAACACTGTACAAGAGTATGCAGGTTTATGGGTGATGGGACTTTTCCTTGTGGAGTCCACAACATGCACATTGGACGAGAACTTTAAAGAAACACTATGTAGCTTTTCTCTCCACTTTGGTATAAAAAAGTCATATAGCACTTCGGTTGCTTTGTACTTACGTGTACATGCACTACATAAATAGATGATACACGCCCTTATGTTCTAATAGCATTCGATAACCTAGATTGATATCCATCACTGTTAGAATAACATTAATGCAAGTGGGTTACAGCACGTAGGCCTGCTGCAAAGCTACTGGCTAGCTGGTTTAACCCACTTCCAGTTGATTATATTCAGCTGAAGTTAACGGTTGGAGTGTCTGCCTGGGATTTGGGAACTCTGGCACGCACCGGTCTGGTAGAGGTCTGTATATAATGTAGGCTCTTACGCAACATTAAGGCAGACGTTAAACACTCAAGAGAACCAGGATGGAACATATTAAAAAGTTCCTTGCCACTCTATCAGTCCTGAAATCAAAACTGTGTTGTTTGAAATGTTTTCGTACGTGTTTGCTAAAAGGGTTGTCTGTATGTTTGCTTACAGCTAACAGATAGACAAACCAACCAACTCCACCAAAACCATAAACCTCTTTGGAAGAGGTTAAGAGGTCAGGTCACTTTAAAAAATGGTGCATTTCCCTTCAGGTAATTAATACTAGACCTCAGCCTCCCTGTTATCCAAAACACACGGCCCAGAGAAGGACATTAGTGATTAGTTGTCCTCTCTGATGTGTAGGGGACCAAGAAATGAACCTATAGATGAGGGACAGTCACATAAACACCATTATGGCTCAGTGAAATTGAATGAAATGTCATTTGCTGGCCAGAATCTCAAAACAGGGAAGGCAAGTACACAACCTTTTCTAGGAGGTCAAGACAAACTGTATTACAGAATCTCAACTCACTCTGGATGGTGAATGCTGCACTTTCCCAAGACACACACACACACACACACACACACACACACACACACACACACACACACACCTTAGCTCCAGTGTGTCTGTGTGTGAGCGTGCATGCCTGTATCTGCGTATGTGTGAGCATGCGTGCGTGTGTGTGTGAGCGTGTCAGCAAGATCCTCTTGTCTGGGTGACTTGATAACCAGCACCTGGAGACTGTCCATCAGAAACCCATCTAGCCTTCCCTCACATCCAGTCACTTTCCAAAATGAAGAATGATCTCAGGGCGGCTCAGAAATGAAATTACTTCTTGGCAATTATGAAAACACAGACAGACAGACAGACAGACAGACAGACAGACAGACACCTAGACACTTTAACTGTTGCCTCACTTTCAGAATAGGCATGATTCCCATCAACAGTGTTATGACAAACCACTGATGCCATCAACATGCCCGTAAACCCTAGCTGACAAGCCAATGAAGGCACAACATTAGCTTGTGCTAGTGACACAGACACAGACACACACACACACACACACACACACACACACACACACACACACACACACACACACACACACACACACACACACACACACACACACACACACACACACACACACACAGACACACACACACACAGACACACACAGGCTCACCTGAGCGAGGCAGATAACTCCACCTGGTGTATCCAGGTGTATACCACACACACGTGCGCGCGGGCACACAAGCGCATACACGCACACACACCTGAGGCAAACATTGACTTTCAAAGCTGATCTGTCCACCAAATTATCTCTACACCCACACACACACACACACACCCACACACACACACACACACACACACACACACACACACACACACACACACACACACACACACACACACACACACACACACACACACACACACACACCCACATGGAAGAAACATCTACCAACATGTTTCATCAAGCTACGCAGTCAGTGGTAATTAAATGGTATGAAACCACAGCCAAGGGACATGTTCAAATTTTCCCAATGTGTATTAAAAGGCACTCTCTGGCCAATTTGCTGTAGTCTGTTCACAACACAGCAGTAGAAGCAATAATGGCACACTTAGGCCTGCTACTACAAGAGTTTACACATTCAAATCCAAACCTATGTGCAACAAATTTGCCTTGCATGTAAACCCAGGAAACCCAGTTATTTAAGGAAAACACACACTGAGCCAGGTGGCTTGATACCACACGCACACGCACGCACACACACACAAATAAAGGCACACCCATACACACAGAACACACAGACAGTCACACCCATGCACAGAGAACATGCACGAATAAACCTTGGCATAAACACAAACACACTTTGAAGGGGCGATTAAAAAAAAAAAAAAACATGGCAGTACTCACCAGCTGAGAGAACCATGCTCCCTGATCTTTGGACTTCGTCAAATTTACTAAAAATTACATTCAGGCTGCAGAAACAAGAGAAAAGACAAGAGGGACAAAAAAACAGAGAAGCGATAAGTTGAGGGTGACTCCGAGGCAGGCGCTTCCCTCTTTAAAACTTTTTTTTTGGGCCCACAACCTTCTTATTCTTGGCTGAGGCCCTACCTAAGTACGTCTGATAAGAAAAAAATTCTCAACAAATGCAATAACGTGCTCTCCTCAGATCTCACCTAATGCTCCTGCCTGCCGATTGTGACGTGTGTGTGTGTGTGTGTGTGTGTGTGTGTGTGTGTGTGTGTGTGTGTGTGTGTGTGTGTGTGTGTGTGTGTGTGTGTGTGTGTGTGTGTGTGTGTGTGTGTGTGATAGAGTGTGAGTGTGTGTGTTTACGAAGAAAAACAAAGCAAAACACAAGCAGTCAGACGAGCCAAGCTCCTAGACAAGGCCTCTGGCAGTACACTACATACTTCTAATGACCTTTAAGGCCTGTGTGTGTGTGTGTGTGTGTGTGTGTGTGTGTGTGTGTGTGTGTGTGTGTGTGTGTGTGTGTGTGTGTGTGTGTGTGTGTGTGTGTGTGTGTGTGTGTGTGTGTGTGTGTTACATATTTCTAATGACCTTTCAGGGCGGATTCACCCCGGGGGAAGATTGGCACTATTGTGTTAAGGATCTTTACTGCGTTTATGTGCACTGTAATGAACACACGCACGCAGGCACGCACGTTCAGTAATTAGTTAGTGAAAAATGCTAAGCATTCATGAATTCCACACATAGGTATGGCAGATTTTGTTTGGACTATCACGCATCCCTTGCAACAAGCATACCATGACCGACTGTAAGCAATGCAAACATGCTTTAGTGACTAAATGAGTTTGATTTTCAATCGAAACGTTTTAACTGGATGTGGTAAGAAGCAGCCATTTTGACGACATTACCAGATGACAAAAAAAGTCTCTGTCAGATGATATTAGAAACTATATTGTTTGGCATGATTTTTTTTTCTACTATATTGCCCAGCACTAGACTTAATTGTACTGCCATGTCATGTTGCATGCAATTAAGGCTAAAGCCTGGTTTAGATTCGTCCTTCAGTAGGAGGACATGCCCTGTCAGAGGGGGGTAGCGGCAGATCAAGTACCCAAACAGCCACCACGCCCCCTCTTTTAGCGCTGAAAAGACCTCTTGCCGAGATCAACGTATATTTCTCCCAGGCTGTATTGTCTGCGATCTGCCACTGCACCAAGCCCCCCTGATAGTACGTGTCCCCAACTGAAGGAGGAGTCTAAACCAGGCCTAAAGGTCTTAGCAGCAGGACAGCCAGGCAGGCGGCTGGGGAAGCTAGCTTTAGCATTGTGTGTACCACCTACCGGGACTGAGGAAGGCCTTTCTTGCCCAGGTCCATGCGTACCCTTTCCCCCACGTGTCTGTAGATCTCCACCAGGCAGTTCATGGCCCCGTCACGAACCTGTGGATGAGCAAACACACACACACCCATACACACACACACACATGGTTACCTCACATTTAACCTGCAGGCACACATCTCAGTCCACATCAAAGATTCAAACATGCAAGAAGACACACAAAACAACCAAATAATATATATTTTTTAAAGTATGAAATATTATACTTCTGAGCTGAAATAGGAATTAACAGACTTAAGGGATTAGTGAAATAAGATTCAGTTAATTATTCACGTTAAGATTAATTTGCTGCTTTGTTTACACTGGCTCAGGTGTACATGCAATACCTCTTAAAGCCACCAGGTGTCAGCTAAGCATGTTATTGGAGATACAGTACCCAATGAAAATCACACGGTCAACAAGGAAAGTTCTTAGTGCCTACCTGACTAGTTGGATCTCCCAATAGATTACATATATGGGGAACTATTTTATTGAGGGTGAGGCCTTGGGCACCGTATCTGAAGACAAGAGAAAAAAAATGAAAAATAGTCAAGTCATGAATCAAAATACGCAATGAAAACATGTCTTTACAACACACATCTTTGCTATTATATTATAATATTTTTGATGATACTGAAGTACTTACATATTAAGTGTGGCGATAAGGCAGAGGCAGACCCCTTCTCTGGACCTGTTGTTTTTATGCTTGAATCCCCCCAACATACGATCCCAGACATACTGTAGACACACAAGCAAACAGGCAAGTGTTCAATTAATAGATTATATATACAACGTACAACTTAATTAACAGCATAACTGTAAAATAAATAAATGAGATACATTCCAAAAAAGGTATTCAGACAGACACTGGAAACAAATTCCGGGGGGGGGCATTATAACCATTCTGAGCTGCACTGCATACCCATTATACAGGTGTGAGCTTGCTAATTGTCAGTTTTTTAGATCTGAATTGTGATTTTTCCTCTTTATTTTGTCCTATGTCCTCAAGTATGTCTATGTGTTCTAAGGTTGAAAGATTCCTTTCAAGTCCTCCTACTTGTCCAGCACTTTGGACAGCTACCTCTGTTGTATTTTAAAGTGCTTTATAAATAAAATTGACTTGACTTGACTTGACTTAATACCGGGCATGTGTCTGTGTGATTCATATACACAGGTGTGTACGCCTGTTTTATGACCCACACAC
>NC_085868.1:2974246-2981746 GCF_034702125.1 Engraulis encrasicolus
AATGCTGGTAATATATGCTGTCCCTTTTTAAATAAATAAACCTGAAACCTGAAGATGTAAGTAAGAGTAAAGTTAGATGAATAAACTAGGGCTGTAACGATACACTCAACTCACGATTCGGTTCGTTTCACTATCTGTGAAGTACGATTCGATACACCCCACGATTTCTGAAATGTGCTCATTTCAAACTTAGAAACACCATCACATGAAATCATATGGTTGTTTTCTGGACTGATGTATAACAAAACTTTGAAAAGGCTCATCACGATACTGCCTCCTTATATCACGATACAGTATCGTGACTGAGTATCGCAATTTCTCGGTTCGAGTTCGATCCAATATCATTACAGCCCTAGAATAAACCAATGAACATCTACACAAAAAATAAGCAACCACTATTCACACCAGGCACGTACCAACAGTGGACATGCACTAGCTTCAGGCGATTGTAAGCTTTTAATTTCCTTCATGATTAAGAAAGTGTCTATACTTTACTAAATCACAGTAAGCCCTGTGTGAATGCTACCTTATGGATTATTAAGTAATCAATGGGTGTTGCATTCAGTCACCTATTAAGCAGTGGAAGTATACTTCTTTAAGACACTTATCTAAGCGAGTATTAAGCGCAGTGGGAGTCCACTACTTTAAGAAACCTAACGGAACTGAAGCAATCAGAGGATCACAGAGGCTAGCTAATGACCCAGAGAGAGAGAGAGAGAGAGAGAGAGAGAGAGAGAGAGAGAGAGAGAGAGAGAGAGAGAGAGAGAGAGAGAGCGAGAGAGAGAGAGCGAGCGAGAGAGTTTTGGCTGTAGTCCAGCTCGATGATTTAGCATCATTCCTCCATCAGGCAGCATGTACTGAAGAAGTGTTATCCAGAGTGGAAGCAAAGTGCCGTACACAGTAGATGCAAAAAAGCATCATTAGAATGAATGTTGTGTTCAGTGTGTGTGTGTGTGTTTGTGTACTGTATGCATGACTAAGGTCTTGTGTCAATATTGATTTCTATGTGTAGGCCATCCAGTGCCTGAGACATGAGACGTGCATCTTGAGTAGTGATGACAAATCAATGGGAAACACAGCTACCACACACACACACACACACACACACACACACACACACACACTGTGTCCAAACTGACAATAGCCTTTGCCCTTACATACCATCAGGGGGTGTTCCAAGAACATGGTTAAGTGGTTAACCTGGTTCTCACGCGATGGTTGTTACCAACCATCTGGAACATTGGCAATCGCTTAGCTCTGGAAAAGCGTGGGTGTGTTCAAAACAGCTCGAACCTGATTGGAAAATTCACATGGCTTTTTTTTAAATCACGTAGTACTACTTCGACCATTGACTTGTATATACCCCACCCCGCGATTCTGATTGGACAGATTTCTGATTCCTTCGGGCTCGTCTAAGATTTCCAGACCCTTGTGCGTATGAGAGCCAGGCTAAAGTGATAACCCTGACTAGGTTAACCTAAGAGGTAGTAAGGAGGTAAAGCTGCTAATAGACAGCCCACAGGTCAGGTGTCATTTAGATCAGAAAATGAGGACTCTGTCCTCTTCTATTAGATGATTTACCACTAACTCAAGGTTAAGTTAACCTGGTTTACTACTGAGCCAGGTTTTTGGAATGACCCCCCCCCTGTCTACTGTCTACTGTAAATCCACAGAAACAGCTCTTGGCACTGCCCAGTAACGCAAAGAGGCATTTGAAAGACAACCGTGCCGGCCCGTTGGTGACTGAAATCTACCTGCCCACAGGAGGTGTGCCAGACCGTCTCCATGGCCTGAAAAAGCTCAGAGAGCCAGGCGAGGGTGATCACCACCACAGAACCTATGCCCAACCCATGTGACATAACTTTACTCAGCAAGTGTGTAGGCTAGCTAAGGTGCTTCAAGGCAGGTGCATGTCGTCAGCCATGTCTGGTACATTACTAGTTATTTATAATATTTCAGGACAGAGATATACTTTTCAGCCCTGCCAGGTATTGCTCAACTCACTTGACCTAACTTTGTGCAGCAAAGGGAAACGGAGGCTTCAGGCCATGGGGAGATGTATGTTTTCAGCTCTGCCAGGTATTGAACCCAATGCCCAACCCCCATGACATTTAACTTCACTCAGCAAGTGTAGCTGAGGGACAAAGATGCTTATCTGCTCTCAGCGTTGCAGCTGGGTACACATAAAGTACATTTTTACATACCGATACGTTCTCCACACAGCTGCTGGCTAGTATTGGGGTGTATGTGTGTGTGTGTGTGTGTGTGTGTGTGTGTGTGTGTGTGTGTGTGTGTGTGTGTGTGTGTGTGTGTGTGTGTGTGTGTGTGTGTGTGTGTGTGTGTGTGTGTGTGTGTGTGTGTGTGTAATGGCTTGCCTTGCGGATCTGATTCAGGCTCAACTTCTCTCTTCACTTCTACAAGCAGACACACATGCACAGTAGGGATGGTACAAACCGCACCGAAAACCGAAACCGTACAATTCACACACCATACCGAACTGTGAAATGCAGTCCGTGGCAAACCACAATTCATGTACTGCCCAGTATCTTATAAAGTGAAAAGCCCATTGGGAAACTCCAACTCCCATTGTCATTGTGACACAGCTCTCCACAGCACACAAGTGAACACTGCACACTGCACACAACGAAATTGCATTTATGCCTCACCCGTGCAAGGGGGCAGCCCTCAGTGGCGCCCCATGGGGAGCAGTGCGGTGGGACGGTACCATGCTCAGGGTACCTCAGTCATGGAGGAGGATGGGGGAGAGCACTGGTTGATTACTCCCACCACCAACCTGGCGGGTCGGGAGTCGAACCGGCAACCTCTGGGATGCAAGTCTGACGCCCTAACCGCTCACCCATGACTGCCCGTCTTATCCAGTCTCTCTGATTAACACATTAGCATATAAGACCAAACAGAGGATGACACAATTAAAATCACACCATTTTCACATTATAAGCCTATACAAACAATATGTAGGATATTTAGTGATAAGTCTGATTCTATCAGCCACTTAAAGAGGGCATTTGGAACGCTCAGAAAACGCACATCAGCTGACGACAGCTGATTCAACTTGCGCATCATCACTTTATAATTGCAGTTATATAAATATGGTTTAATATTCCCAGTACACCATCATGAACTAAAAAAAAAAAGAAGCACAGAAAACCGAAAACCGTGACCTTGATACCATGATATGAACTGAACCGTGAATTTTGCGAACCTTTCCACCCCTAATGCACAGTATAGGAGCAGATATTTAATAAAGGGAGAGGGAGGGGTCACAATCAACAGAGCCAGTGAGTGAGTGAGTGAGTGAGTGAGTGAGTGAGTGAGTGAGTGAGTGAGTGAGTGAGTGAGTGAGTGAGTGAGTGAGTGAGTGAGTGAGTGAGTGAGTGAGTGAGTGAGTGAGTGAGTGAGTGAGTGAGTGAGTGAGTGAGTGAGTGAAAAGTCATTGAGTGAGTGAGTGAGTGAGTGAGTGAGCGACAGAGACAGAGAAGCGGAGAGAGAAATGGAAATTTATGATGGCTGAATCAACAACTCCCCACCAGAATGAGGAAGTTAAGTACAGGCTGGTCTAACAGCAGGTCAACTGGCATGGAGTTGCGTAGGCTATGTGACGGGCAAAAAACGTAATGCTGCCTGATAGATACAGCAGCTGCAACTGAATGTTTCTGATCGACAACTGAATGGGTCATTTCAAGTGAAATCAGACACTTTGGGACCCGACCGACCCGGATTTCAAATCATACTTGGTGTGCCTTTTTAGTAGCAAGGTAGCACCCCAGAACTGCATTGGTTTGAATCTGACACTAATATTAAGGGAGAAACAGACTAGGAAAGGTTCACATGTGAGGGTAGGACACTATACATTCAGCCTTGAATATATCAGTCAGTGTTAGTCACAAAAAGATGCCTGTGGTGTTATTTGAAAGCTCTTTTCTGGCTCTACATATTACACAATCAGCTTGGAATACAACAATTCTCAGAATATGAATTATGATAAATTGAAAAATTAAAAATTGAATATCTAAAAAAACTATATTTTAAAATGGCCAGTTCCTTGTCCAAACGTAGCCGGCAATGTCATTAGCAACACCTCAAATGCTGGTGTTCGGTTCTTTATTCATTTCAGAGAGAATTTGACTCACAAATATGGCATCATACAGACCACTTACTAATAATATGGTTATACCATAGTAGCATCACATGACAAAACAAAAACAAAACAAAAATGGTCAGTTTCCATGGTCCCAGGTTTCAGAAACTAAGGCAGATGTCCATTTATACACACCAAATGATGATATGTGAATGTTTGAACATTCCTTCTCTGTGTACCTGTGTCATCTTCCCTTAAAGAGATAATCAATGGCTACACTCTCATTTTGTACTCTACCAGTGCATTTGAAGCAGCAGCTGTGTCTTTTGTAGATAATGTATAAGTACGTCCCGTTGCAGTTACAGGTTCCACTACCAGAAGCACATCCTGATGATCCATGACAAGTCTATCTGGTCTGAAGGGAAAAGTGAAGGATGGAGATGGTCCATGAGGATGCAGGAAGTTCAGTTTCACCTCTCCAGTGCTCGGCATACATTCCTCAACACATGCTAGCCACCAGTTGCCATCATATACAGCTACAACATACCCTTTGATGCTTGAAAATGTAACACATTCCTTTACTGAGCTCACTCTTTCAACTCTGCCTTCTCTGAATGCTTTTTGTGACTAACACTGACTGATATATTCAAGGCTGAATGTATAGTGTCCTACCCGACTCTCACGCAGATGGATTGTCATCACGAAGTGTAACGAAGATGCACGAAGCACTAGGGGTCTCGCGAGAGCCAGGCTATAGTGTCCTACCCTAAAATGTGAACCTTTCCTAGTCTGTTTCTCCCTTAATATTAGTGTCAGATTCAAACCAATGCAGTTCTGGGGTGCTACCTTGCTACTAAAAAGGCACACCAAGTATGATTGAAATCCGGATCGGTCGGGTCCCAAAGCGTCTGATTTCACGTGAAATGACCCGTATGCAACAAATGGACTGTCACAGATCTTTGTATTGCATTTTTATTGGCTTTTTTCCCAATCTGTTGCCCTTTTTTACGTTCACACATGCATGACGTGACTACTGAAAATGTCAAGATGACTTGTGGGGTTACACATGTACGCAAAAGGTCACATTTCAATTCAAAATTCCAAATGTGCCACTGTGCCAACTTGGCTACAGACCTGCAAGGCTGCACACTAAAGGGAGATTTATGCCTCGAGACCAGCGTCCCTGCGTCGTGATGCAGTGAGCCGTGCAGTTAACGGAGTGAAGCCCCCCCCATCACGCAGGTACTCTGGGGCACCACGTCACTCGGTCGGCTAGTTTTTGTTGTAATTTTTTTTAAATCAATGTGCAAGTTTCAAGGGTGGCAACAGCCAGAATATTCATTGATGGGTTGGTGAGGGGTTATATCAGCAAAAATAAAGTTGCCACTCGTTAACACCAACGAACTGACAAGATATGAGTCTTGGCCCATCTACTAAATCATCACACATTGCACATCACAAACACACCACTTTTGGGTCGAATATTGAAATGATGATTAATAGAGATTTCTCTGCAGACAGCCTAGTTAAGTAATCCTCCATGAGGGACACTGGGGCTTCAACACAGTAGCTGGATGTTCTTGCTGCTCGCCTGCCTAGTCCTAGTCTGGCCTAGTCTGGGTGCAGACAGTCTGGGACAGCACAGCAGTGGGTCACCACATAGCAGCCTGTGCAGGCCTATCTTGTCGAGGTACGTTCACCCTTAAATAGTAATGTATTCATTTATTAGTAAACTTGAGGAGTCTGAAACAGGGTCATTTCACGTGAAATCAGACACTTTGGGACCCAAAGTGTCCTACCCTCATATGTAAACCTTTGCTAGTCTGTTTCTCCCTTAATATTGGTGTCAGATTCACATTAATGCAGTTCTGGGGTGCTACCTTGCTACTATACAGGCACAGCAAGTATGATTGAAATCTGTGTCAGTCAGAACCCAAAGTGTCTGATTTCACGTGAAATGACCCAACATAAATGTTGCTATGTGTGCAACGTGTGCTGATGGATGAATTTTCTGGCTGGTCTAGTGCGAGATGCAGTCTAAGATAGGTTGTAGTGGATCACCAGTAGAACCATGGCTGTGTAGATCATAGAAATTCTTTAATTTCAGTTGAATGGGGGGATGCAAATTATGGATTAATTCAAATAAATCTCAACTCAAATCTACACTAAGGACGATTAATCGATAAATCGTTGACATCCCCAGGTGAATGTATATTTGAATCATTCGGGAAATATCTGGAAACACACTAATTGGTTCCAAAATATTTCTCAACCACATGTAAACAGTTAGCACAGTAGCTTAGCACAGTAGCTTTACATCTTGGGTCCATTGACCTGGCAAACACTGACGTAAACAAAAACATAAGAGTGAACCCTCTGACCCCGTCTGATCCTTCGCTCCCATGCCCACGAATCAGGCATGTGAATGCTCCTGCTCACACACACACACAATAAATTGCCTATACATCACACACATGTTCATACCTCATGTCATAAATCACCTATGTGCTTGTTGGTTAGACATTCTCTGCTACTTCATCACCTAGACTTCCGGCACAACATGCCCGCATACACACACACACACACGTGCTGGTTGGTTCTCTTCACTCCCTGTCAGGCTCCACTGCATCCATAATAGACAAGGCTCTCCTCTCCTCTCATCTCACAGCACATGGTGCAACAGTAGCCTCTCTCTGCAGTGCTCTCTGCAGAGACCTCATCTTAGTGGAGCACATGTGCAACAGACAAGACAGACAGACAGACAGACAGACACACACACACTCTCACACACACACACACTGTGCTACGGTCCCAATACATCTGTACCTACCATCTCACACATACTGTACTTTTACCACGTCTAATAGTGGGGCAGGCGGCAGTGAGAACAAGATGGAGCCTCCAGGGTGGCTACCAGGGACAAAGACTCTGATTTATACCCAGCTCATCTCATCTCTCCCCCATGTCCTTGCACTTTATGATGCTCACTGCTGGGGGTGTGTGTGTGTGTGTGTGTGATGTGCTGGGGCTACATAAAATGTGTGTGTGTGTGTGTGTGTGTGTGTGTGTGTGTGTGTGTGTGTGTGTGTGTGTGTGTGTGTGTGTGTTGAACGTCTTATGGTCTGTGGGGAGCCCTGAGCTGAGCTCCATCTCATCCTGTCCCCTGTTTTCCAGCCTCATATAGGCCACGCTACAGTGTTGTACTACAGCTATTAAACACACACTATGGTGCTGCACACTTACTGCCACCAGGAAGACACCCGGCAGATCAAGTGCAATGAAAGGTTTTGAACTACGCATAGAAAACAGAGACACACTTTCACCCTCATATTAGCCATACTACAGTCAGTGCCATCCTATACACACATTATCAAGGTATCACAGTGCACACACACTGCCAT